>NC_090292.1:16865246-17150246 GCF_037392515.1 Haliotis asinina | reverse complement strand
CGAGCAGACTAACGACAATCAGGTTCAAGTGAAACGTTTGCCCACTGTGTTTTTTTACGGACCAAAGATGTCACGATCGAGTCGAATGATTGAGCAATATGGTCTATCAAGATTAAGTTTTACCCATAACATGACATAGGGTTGGATTAATATTTGAGAGAAAAATATGTTTAATACAGATCTTCAAAGCATACATCATTTTCACAAATTTTCTCAAACAAAATAGCATAGATTTAAGGTCTTTCGCATTTTCTCTCACACGCACCTAGTTGGATATTTGTATGTAATCATACAACATCACTTGAAAGGACAAGTGTTCCTTTATTTTTCCCAAGGATTCTTCACAAGCTTTGTATCTCCTTCACATAGCTTGTGATGAAATCCCTTATTTTGATCTGGGTATATTATCCTACTGCAGGCCCTGTATACCTCGAAATACACTCTCGTCACTCTTCAGAATATGAAAAAGATAGTGTTTCTCATTGCTTATTAAAAGGACGGAAGGCCTACGTGTTTTAAGTTGAACGTGAGATCAAAGTTAATAGCAGTGTAAGTTTTAGCCATTACTGTTCGTTTTCCCTCTGGGTTCGAAACTGTTCCCACATTTGAGAGAAAAACCAAAAACACACGATTACTGGTGCACCACCGTGCGCATCAACGATGAGTCAACACTGAAATACAGAATGGGGAGCGAAACGAAATGCACGTTTTAGTGCACCCAAAAGAGGACTTTAAAATTAGATTCAAGTCGTGATAAAAAAGCAAAGTGTTTTTACATGACCTAACCTCGCTAATAACTGCAGGGTTAGGGCTTTCTGAACACAAGAGGATGAGTTAATGATTCACGTTCCCACAAATGTAATTTGACCGTCTCTTTGTCTTCAACTTCTTGTTTCTGTCTTGAAAGTAAATCGGTTTGCTTCATACTCTCATCGCAAAAAAACCTCTGAAAGAATACACCCCCCAACACACACATACACACACACACACACCACACACACACACACACACACACACACACACACACACACACACACACACACACACACACACACACACACACACACACACACACACACACACACACACACACCCCACCAAATTAAAATATGACACCCCCCCAAAAAAAAGCAAACAACAAACAAACAAGAAATTACAAAGGTAGAGATGGATGGGTCATGTTTAACATGATACACAACTCGTCGTTGTGTGAAAGCAAAATATGTAACTAAGAACATTAAATGACTTTGCCATGCTTTAAGGGTGCATTACTTTCAAATTACCAGGAACATTTGACAAAAAGACAGGATAAACATTTTCCCCACCCACCACCACAAACACAAACAAATAGAACATGCCACAAGAGACACTCAGTCAATATCTTATTTGGTTTGTTTTGAATCTTTACATACTTGTTTCCATTCACAAAAAACGTTGGCCTAAACAGGAAATATTGAATATGAAACAATATCTGTCTTTGTTGGTGGGTGTTTTTTTCATTTTGTTATCATTTCCCCAAATGACTCACTCCGGGGAAGGGTTTGCCTTGTTGCATGGAATTAACTTTAAATTCCTCCGTGCATAATTTCTGAACAGGTCATTGAGGGGTGACGTCACGACAACTAAATTCCTTCACATTCACGTGACCGAAATGAACCATGGGTGGCGCTGTCCCCGTTGCTGTCCCAGTGTCGTTAGAATCTGTCGCAGAGCTGACAAATATCTGTCAACGACGAAATATTCCCCCTATCTCAATAACCAATCACACGTCAGCCTGAATGGCTGATGTCGTAAACAGCTGCCGCATTCTGACTCATTATCCAGACCCATTTGTGGTAGAACTGTCTTCCATCATGGCGTCCCCGAGATTGTCAGAACGAGGCGGAGCTAGCTACGTTAGTCTCGTTCACAACTGCCTCCCTGTCACCCGCTAGACAGCGTAGCTTTGTTAATTAAAAGACTTGTCGGACGACATGATAAATTATTCGACGTTGAAATTGAAGATATTCTGAGCTCAAGGCTGTGTCATTCACACAGTTCATTTTCTGGGAGGGAAGGAACGTCAGTTGCCAAAAGTGCAAATGGATGAACTTTCTGCAACACGAAAACGTTTTGTGTTACTTTTTCACGAAATTGTTGCAAAATTCACTCACTCAAAAAATAAACGTGTCCTGATAACACACACAAACCTTCAGCAACTCATGCTTGCCGTGAGAGGTGGCCTGGCTCACTGACACGTATCATGGTATCAAAATCCGTGCTCATGCTGTTGATCACCGGATTGTCTGCTTTGAAACTCGATTATTTACAGACCGCCACCATACTGCTGGAATATTTCTGGGTGCGACGTTAAACAACAAAGAACCACTAGGCTACCCCACCGCCCCAAAAATGTGTTGTGACCAAACTTGATATAATATGTAAACGCAAGTATATTGGTGAAACGATTTATTAGAAACCAGGAGGTTTAAACTGATATGGGTGAGTGAGTGAGTGAGTTTAGTTGTACGCAGCACTCAAGATGGCGGTGTATCAGCAAAGGAGACCTGTGCGTGACTGGCACGGTGCAGATATAGTAGACACATAAAGAAACTGTGCATACAAATCTTTAAAATCTAAATTTACCAAACCTGTGTAGACACATAAGATTTTAAACTCAGGGATTAGTGACATGTACTCAACGTGCTTGCACGTGCTACGCTCTGTGACGTCTGTGGTTTCGTCCTTGAGACGTGCATTCCGGGAAAGAGAAACACAGCAAATGCACGCCACACAATACTGTCACTTTGGAAAGGTCAATCCCTGCCCTTGCGATCGTTGTAAAAATTAAACGCTACTGAAATGCATAGTGCAAGTCTGCACAACGTCATGAGTGAGTTAGTGAGTGAGTTTAGTTTTACACCGCACTGAGCAGTATTCCACCTATATGGCGGCAGTCTGTAAATAATCCACTCTGGACCAGACAATCCAATGACCAACAACATCAGCATCGATCTGCGCAATTGGGAACCGATGACATACGTCAACCAAGTTAGCGAGTCTGACCACCCGATCCCGTTAGTCGCCTCTTACGACAAGCTGAGTCGCCTTTTATGAAGGCCTATTCTACCCCGGGTAGACCTTCACGGGTCGAAATATGCCTGGGAGAACCGTTTCCTTTATTAATTTCGCATGAGAAACGTCGACGGCATCAAGTCAAAACATCGATTACAAAACTGTCTCGTTTCCTGCAGACTGGTTTCTGTCCTTTTGCGCAGCTCAGTACGATAACCAGTCCTGAATTCTGAGACCAAGTCATTCATCTGGCCATGTAGATATTAACGAGTTTAGTTTAGCAATGCTCCGACAGACGGAGATCTGGAAATCGTGAGAAATCTCAAAACGAGGTTCGGCCGCTAAAACAGTTTGGCGGTCTTTTACGGCCTTGATATTATATCAATCACACTGTACGGTACAAAAATACCCAGAATATGAACATACACACACAGCACCCCTATACAACAGGTGTAATTGTGTATCATCGTACAACTTCTAGCAGGGGAAGTCTGTGATGTCTTGGCTTACAACATGCTGCCTAAACATCGCCATAAAATACAGAATTACGATTTTATTACACTTTAGAATTAAGATTAATTTGTAACTACCATTTTCTTATGAAGCAAGGAATTCGAATTCAGTGTAACCATAGTTGTGTGTTCTCACTTTCACATGAGAAAATTCAGATCGGCTAAAAAGGTCATTGTCTGACTTGGTAAACGAGAGTCATGTTTTGGTCCCTACAATGCCATGATCGTGTCTTTAAGATTTTTTAAATCTAAAACTTTGAGGCTGAAATCTGAAAAGTTTCAATTAAAAATTGAATAAAAAAATCGAATTGTCTATTTTCTGTTGGGGACATTTTGTGACACACGACCAGAAGTTGATAAATGTACGGAGTTTCATGTGAGTCAAACATTCGCTGCTTGAAGCACCTGGTCAAGTTCCGGGTTCACCAACCATCAGCCAAAACCCGGCCAAACGACGTCAGTGGTCCATGACCAACTTTGACGATGTGTTATGTAAGAGTGCGTAAGTGCGTGGGATTGGTTTCACGCCGCTTTTAGCAATATTCCAGCACCATCACGTCGAGCGACACCAGAAATGAGCTTCACACATTGTACACATGCGGGGAATCGAACCCGGGTCTTCGACGTGACGAGGGAACTCTTTAACCACTGGGCTAACCAACCGCCGCTGATATCGTAAGACACTTCGTATGCTCATGATGAAACTTTCTACATTTTCATACACCGCAAAATATTGCATAAAAAATCAGAAATATATAAATGAAGCGATAAAACCAAACACACCACGGTTGCGCTGCTGGAATATAACAATACTGAACAACCATGTACCGGTAAAGTTGTGAATAGAGTTCTATTAGAGAAGAATACTTATCGCTGGAAGTTCGGAAACAATTTGAGAATACGTCTTGATATAGCCTTTTAGCCTTTCGTTCGTAAATATAAAAAACCCCACACTATTCAGCGTTATATAAATATTCTGACGTCCTTAATTTTCGTGTTGTTAGGGTCTGCACACTAAAAGTGAGTGGGTAAGGGTTTATCAGCAATATTCAAGAAAAAACACCAGAAATGGGCTTCACACATTGAACCCATGTGGGGAATCGAACCCGGTCTTCGGCGCGACCTGCGAACGCTTCAACCACCAATCTAAACAACCGATCCTGACAATTCAGAAATAAAAGCAAAGGCTTTGAAATGATAACTATTTGTGCCACAGAGCCAAACACGGGCCCGGGAACTCGCACTTTCCTCCACGGGACTGTAGTTAAAGAACAGGGTGTCGTTGTACAAAGCGATCTAGGTACTAGGGTGACCGTAACTCGCATACCTTAATTAACGCAGACTGAAGGTAGTCCTAGCAACGACACCTAAGTTCCCTTTGAGAACGCAAACAATAAGAGTGACTGAATTTAGTTTTACGCCGCTTTTGACAACGTTCCAACAACATCACGGCGGGGAATACGGAAACAGAGCTTCAGACATTGTACCCATGTGGGGAATCGAACCCGAGTATTCGGCGTGACGAGTGAACGTTTTAACCATAAAGCGACTCCTACGATAGGAGGGAGACTGTGTGGGTGCCCAGTGGGGTGGTAATAAATCAACCAATGGAATCAAATGGCATGCACATGAAGTCGGTATCTTTGACGGGAATCGAACCCGGGTCTTGGGACTGACGCGTGAGCGTTTTAACCACTGGATTATCCCAACGCCCATACTCTAAGAAGAGGTCCTAATGGTATATAGGGCAACAGTTCCTCCCGTTCCAAATGATATGCATCAATTAATATATACTAAAATTGTTAACAAACATAGCACAACAATCACCAGAGAACTCACAAAAATAACTAAATGCCCCCAAATTAATTACAATATAAGGGTCGAGCCACGTTATATGCTAAAGGCACTAGGCACGGTAATGTTAGAAATATAAGCTGGGGCAACGAAATAAAACTCTACTGGACAAAATAAGTTAGAGATATTGGTATTTGTATGATCGATATTCGATTGATAGTGTGTCGATGAATAAATGCGTCACAATTCAAAATTTCAAAATTTGCATATATCCCCAACTATTTTTGTCCAGTATACGATCAGTAAAACTGTTGTTTCTGTGTTTCCTCTTCTGCAGTGAGACACCCGTGAAGGTCCCGGGGTAGAATAGGCCTTCAGTAACCCATGCTTGCCATAAAAGGCGACTCAGCTTGTGGTAAGAGGCGATTTACGGGATCGGGTGGTCAGGCTCGTTGACTTGGTTGGCACATGTCATCGGTTCCCAATTGCGCAGATCGATGCTCATGTTGCTGATCACTGGATTGTCTGGTCCAGACTGGATTATTTACAGACCACCGCCATATAGGTGGAATATACGAGTGCGGCGTAAAACTAAAGTCACTCACTCACTCACTCTACAGTGAGACCAGGCGTTACTTCATCATGATCTATTCTACACACACTGAAACGTCTCTCTGAGTGGTTTGACACTCAGCACGAGCGAAAAAGCGCCGGGTTAACGAGCTGCACGTGTTACATGTGATAGACTTGCCTGTTTGTCACGGGTGACACGACACCTGCAGAGTGAATATTTATACACCAGAAATACTGTTAGACACATATTAGATGATCCTGCGCACTAAACGCATTTGTGACAAGAGAGGCGGTACAACGAATTGGGCGAGTACACTTGGCTGATACAGGTAGCTTGACGATTATGCACGTGCAATACATGCTAATCGTGACATGAAATCAACACCGCTACTGATTAACATCCGTCTCGCTACTGTGTAACACCTGTCTCGCTACTGTTTTACACCTGTCTCAATACTGTTGAACAGATTTCGATATTTATCAGACAACCTGTCTCCCTCTTGTTTCAAGTGGATCGTTCTGTTGGGCGTTCCCAAGTATGCAAATTGGGGTCATTTGTCAGGTCGTGGATCATCTCATATGTGTTTACCAGTAGATTGTCTGCGGCAGGTCTTTAATAACATGGCCACACCTCGATTAAGTAATCACAAAGGATACAAAGACCATCTATACTAGAATACTTTTTCACCGTAAATATATAACACACCGTTATCGAAATATGCAGGAAGCAAAAATTAAAAGGACGATGTTGGCCATAATTCACTTTAGAGTGAGACCGAGTTACATTCCTTTCGAAAATTTCGCAGAGTGAGTGAGTGAGTGAGTGAGTTTACTTTTACGCCGCACTCAGCAATATTCCACCCATATGGCGGCGGTTTGTAAATAATCCACTCTGGACCAGACAATCCAATGACCAACAACATCAGCATCGATCTGCGCAATTGGGAACCGATGACATGTGTCAACCAAGTCAGCGATCCTGGCCACCGGATTCCGTTGGTCGCCTCTTACAAGCATAGTCGCCTATTATTGCAAGCTTGGGTTGCAGAAGGCCTCTTCTACCCCGGGACCTTCACGGGTCTACTGTAGAATTGTAGAAGGTGTGATTGTAATGTAATACTGGTGTGCATTGGACTGGGTCCTAGCTTTGTTTCGAGGCTATACTGAATGCTGAGCCCATGGATGTATAGTAATGCTATCCTTCGAAGAGGCAAGTCCAGATATGCGAACAGTACCCCCAAGACAATGTACACAATCTGCAATCCAATCTTCATAGGGAATGTTCAAGTTTACATAAAGAGTGAGTGAGTTTAGTTAACGCCACACTCAGCAATATTCCAGCTATGTGGTGGCGGTCTGTAAATAATCGAGTCTGGACCAGACAATCCAGTGCTCAATAACATGAGCATCAATCTGCGCAATTGGGAACCGATGACATGTGTCAACCACGTCAGCGATCCTGGCCACCCAATCCCCGTAGTCATCTCTTACGACAACCAGTCGGCAGGAAAGGGGACAGTTCACTGTCAATGAAGACCTTTCTACTCGGGATCTTCACGGGTCGAAAATTCCGCAGAGCTCGTCAGGTGACGCCTAATTCTGTTTGTTTGACCAAAATATCTTTTATGGAATCAGTAAATACGTAAAATACTAGATTTCACTGGCATGCTTAACATTCTGTAATAAATCAACAGTTTTCATTTCATGTACTTACGGTGCAAAGGCTTTTATCAGTCACAGAATATTCTGTCCCTTTTTCAAAATTTATTCATTTCCTTGGCAAGACAAGTCAGAGGACACATTTTTCCACGGAACAAGTATAATATAATTCTTCTATAATGCGTATAAAATACAGTCGAACCCCGTACATAACTTGTAAGAATCCTGGCTAGAATTGGGCCCACCTGCACAAAGCGGTCTTATCACTGCAACCCATTCCCCAACATGGGTGTAAGATGGTCGTAGCGCTAAGATCGCTTTGTGCAAGTCGGCCCTGCTCTGCAGGAACCCATGCTTGTCGTAAGAAGCGACTAACGGGATCTGCTGGTCAGACTCGCTGACTTGGTTGACACATCATCGTATCCCAAATGTGTGGATCGATGCTCATGCTGTTGATCAGTGGATTATCTAGTCCCGACTTTACAGACCTCTTCCATATGGCATGAATATTGCTGACAACAAACAAACCTTACATTCACCCGATCCACCCAAGCACGCCTTATGACTAGCACTAGTTGATGGGGAACTAGGGTCATCGCGATTTCATCCATGACTGACATATCCTCTTTGGTACACAAAGAGTGCGGTTGGGTAGCCTATTGGTTAAAGCGTCCGTTTGTCAAGCCAAAGACCTGGGTCGATTCACCACATGGGTACAATGTGTGAAGCCCATTTCTAGTGTCCGCAATGATATTGCTGGAATACTGCTAAATGCGGCATGACGCCAAACTCACACACTCATTCACTTTGATCCCCCTCTTGGGAGAGGCAAGCATAGATTTGTGCAGAAGGTGACAGATGAATTAAAAAGCTTTCGGATAAATTTGAAACAACACATTTGCCATTCGAAGGACCATTCAAGGTTTACGAAAGAAAGCCCCCAAAGCCCACACGCGCTGAGGAAGTTCTCTAAAGAATAATTTAGATCGCATGACATTTACGTGCCGTTAATCTGAAACCCAGATGTTGAAAGTAGGGCCACATACACACTTGTATATTGTGCATCTGCCAAAGGTCTTTGTAACAATTGTATATTGACTGTCCGCTAGCAAAACATCCATTGTCAAGTTTTAGGAATGCTCAATGATAAAAATGCATTCTGGGGTCATAACAACTGTGGTAGGTGACATTTCACTATATGGTATTAACAGAGGCAGAGTTAGAACACACTGGTAACATTCAAATCGGTATTGAAGGGTTCCGATATCAACACCACGAGAAGCTGACAGGTTGTGATGAAAACATAAAAGTAGTCAACGGGTTGGGATGGAAACCAATGAGAAACTGACAGGTTGTGGTGTCAGTTAGTGAAAAGTCGTCAGGGTAAGATGGCAGCAAATGAGAAAAGGGCAGGTTGAGAAGAAGGCAGACTGAGATGGCAACCAACGAGAAAAAGGCAGACTGAGATGGCAACCAACGAGAAGGCAGATTGAGATGGCGGCCAAAGAGAAGGCAGGTTGAGATGGCAACCAGTGAGAAGTCAGATTGTCATGGCAACCAGTGAGAAGTCAGATTGTTATGGCAACCAGTGAGATGTTGGCAGGTTGTGATGGCAACCAGTGAGATTTCGGCAGGTTGTCATGTCAGCCAATAAGAGGTTGGCTCTTTGAGATGGCAACTAATGAGAAGCCGACATGTTGTGATGTGAACCAATACGAATGGGCAGGTTCTTATGTCTGATTATGTCATCACCCAATCAGAGACTGGCAGTTTGCAATGTCAACCAATGAAAAGTATGTAGGTTAATATTACGTTGTTATTACAGGTAAAATATGCTTCAGATTGTGATAGTGCCAAGTAAAACTGTCAATTTGCGATATTTTCTTTGTGCCCTGTGATGTTTGGTATTCAGTCTCATTCACTGGCGTTTGTCCCTCATAATCTTACATTTCCTTCTGTGAGAACGGGACCTCCACCGTTGTATTGTCCGAGTTAGAACGGGTACACAATACTGGTCGAGTTAGAACGGGTACACAATACTGGTCGAGTTTGAACGGGTACACAATACTGGCCGAGGGTACAGATGGGAATACGCGAATATTCCGTTTTTACTCAGCTTATAAAAATTTTCCGGCAATTTAACCGCGATGACACAAAAATGGACTTCACCCATTGTCCCCATTGACAACGAACCCTGGACAGCGTGGAGTACTATGGTCCAGTCACTACGTCCTAGTCAGCAGTTTTGTTCTCAGTGACATTCTATACTCCCTATAGAATTGTAAACCTACGGTAGAAGAGAACATAAAGAGAATTTCTTATGCTTTGTTACGAACATTAATGGACGCCAAACAATTATACAGCTGTCTTTGAATAAGTTATCATACACTGCTCGTGAATTCGGTAATACGACACAAATTCATTCCGTTTTTATTTTTATGGTCGTTTATACGGAAGGAAATGACCACGTCAATAATATTTAGTCTCACGCAGTCACGCGTGGTTGGAAAAAAGGCAAAGGTTTTTGAAGAAGTTCAAACAGGCGTTCCGTAATGGCGATCCGTTTGATGTCCCTTTGGGCTTACTGATGGGCGTGGCAAGTCAGTTGGCATTTTTCTGCCTATATTAACAATAATTAACTGAACAGTTCAAACGAGACTCTTTATTCATTTTGAGAAGCTCATTCACTCAAAAAAATGGCACGCGACTTGAGTCATCTTCTTCTACGCATGCGCAGCGCAAGCGCGTCCTTTGTCCCAAGAACCGTGAAAATTGTCCCATGAGATTCTGGCACAATTGCTCATTTATATTTGGGGACAGATTCATTATCGGAGTCATAATTTACCGACTGTTTAGACTGATTTAGCGGTATTAACTCATTTTTGTCGTCTTTAATTTCGAACCAGATTAAAATGAATGATGTTTCTGAGAGAGAACGAATTTCAGCTTAAACACTTGTCAAAATTAAAACTGACAGTCTCATCTCAGGCACTTCCAGGAATGCTACAATTTTCTTAAAAGCTTTTTTTACTCAATTTTTGTTTCATCAACAAAGGAAGGACACTGGGCATGTCGACTAGATTTGCATAGAATGGGTTGCATCTTGAAAACGATTGCTAATGATGCATATGTTATAAACATAATGTAAAACATTTAATTGATCCATGTGTTTGTATCTGAATAAAACCAAATATAGGAAGAAACTAAAGAAAAAATAATTTTCCCCAAACCACTGAAAACCCCGATAATCCAAATAGAGCAATTCTCTGTAATATCGCCCGGATAAATATGGGATAAGCGAATTATTCTCACCGTGTCCTAAGACAGACTTTATCTAAACGTTTTCTTGCAGGAAGAAAAAGAGGGGTGGAAATGATGGTGGACTATTAGACTAACGCTTAGTCTCTGAACAGATATAAGTTTGATTTACACAAATATATAAATTGAGCCCCAGTGATTGACGAATTCGAAACCTGAGGAGATATAGACTTGTTTTATTTGGTGCATTGCAGGGAAGGGGTGGGGTAGTTAGACAGTTGGGAACAACATGTGATTCAGGGACAGTCAGGCAGAGGGACACTCTTTAATGGATGGACAGTTTCTGTATTGTAGTAGGTGCAACGTTTCCGTGTAGATGCTGACACCGTTGTCAAGCATTATTTATATAATGTTGCTTGATAACGGCGTTAGGATCTATACACAGAAACGTCGCATGTGTTGGAATAAAGAAATTGTCTATCCACAAGAGAGTGTTCATCTTCATCATATCAGCTTCTAAGTGCCACTTCAAGAAGACTGTGAGCATCCTCGATAATCCAGGGTATTATTTCACTGGTTTATTCCGAGACATACCTTGGACGCATTCGCCATTACTTCATCTGAAGTGACGTCATCTCGATGACAGAAGCCGGTAGAGTGCATCTATACTACCCATCAAAAGTTTAGACTCACTTAAAGCACACGCTATATGGTTATTCAAATATGAATTTCGCCGCCGATTTGGGGGAACCAACTGCAAGCCTCCTAAAAATGAGTTGTACGAGGATCATGCATCAGATTGCATGTGCAAATAAGCTGCTGCGTTTTTGTGCAAAGTGTAATTACGAATTCGCCAATTTTCACCGAGTTTCATCATTAAACTTATGGCAAAAATCTTTTCAAAGTTACAAATTGTTTCACAGTTCATATGTAAACAGTACTTTTAGACAGTGGAATATTTACAAAACTCTAGTTTAGAACAGCTGAACTGGCTACATAGACTCTAGTGAGTCTTAATGTTTAATGAATAGAATAAAACGCGCCGAATTCCTGTTACCACGTGAGAGTGCCTCTTATTGTCATGGATCTGTGTACTTGGTTTTCATTCCAAAATCCCTGGGGAGTATACAAACCAAAGTAAAAGTTAGATCACCATCCATATAACGGCATCAGCCCACCGGATACCCATCCACAGCCTGATGATCAGTGCCATATTTCGAGTATGTGTCAGTGTTCGCGTTAGGTTTTGTATGAATGCGTGCAGATAAAAAAATATTAACATGTAGTCAAATACGTTTGCGGGTGAAATGTTCATTGCAATCCTGAATCATTTAAAAAAATATTGTTTTTTATATGTGGCTGTTTTAAGATGCGTTTTAAAATTTAGTAGATCAAAATATATGCACGCAAAACACGCACGCAAGATATTGTTTGTGTGTTTTTGCAGGGAAAGCGCAGGTTTAACACGAACACTGTGAGCCTCATCTGAAATCTGGTTTGTTTTCTTTGTTGTTTAATGCCGCATCCAGTCGTAATCCAGTTATTCAGGGACGGTTTTTAAATAATCGAATCTGGACCAGAGAATCTAGTGATGAACGGCATGGCCATCGATATGTCAAGCACGTCAGCAAGCCTGACCACCCGATCCCATTAATCGCCTCTGATGACATGCATGGGTTGTTGAAGATCAATTCCAATCCGGGAAGGAAACAAGACAGGTTGTCATGGATACACTTATGTTTACGCAAAAACCTGGTGTCATAGCTGTTATGTAGAGGATCATAAACAAAAAAGCTGTTAATGAAATCAGAATTGCGACCATTGTGTGGCATACATTTAGCTTTCTCAGAGATACTACAGATCTGCCTGGATATATTATATGGCAGGTGAACATTATAAATTGTTCACTGGTCACGAGGGAGGGGGCATAGCATGGTTTGCATGTACCCTCGATGTTTGTTTATGTTCCCCTCGCACTTCGCTTAGCGCTTAACCAATCAGAAAACGAATATATTTGTGAGGTAAGATAATAGGTGTCATAACTATTATATAGTGAATCACAAATACATGTTAATAATAATAAGAACAGTTATTATTGGTGATACCTCAAGCTGTCTGTGAGGCGCTAGATGGTTAATGGCTTATTCCACTGGGTACCCATTTTCTGCTAGGTGAACGGGGGCAATTTTGAACTAAATCTCTTTCACAAGGTGACACCAAATGTTCATGATACAGTCGGAATAGTTACCATTTTGTCGCTCTCACAGAGTGGGACAGGACGAACTCTCCGGGGTCGTGTGGCCAAACACTGTCAGCCACTACGGGTGCAATCTCAAAATGCATAAAAATACTAAACCGAATTAAAAAGAAAATCGTCCAAATATCATCGGTTGAGATAATTAAGACAGACAGCGTGATATCTTTCGTGGGTTTCTTGTGCAAAGTATTCAGATCGGATTATGTTGTCGAGCTTATTATTCCACGACTGAAGTGGTCTCGCATTTAACATCGTTTGAACACGATCAGTGAAGTCAACACGCCTGGCTCGCCATGTTATTAAATTCAAGCCAATCGTATTACAATTTCACATGGGGAACGTGTTCGCTCGTTTAGCTCAAACATGTTTTCGATTTCTCTAAGGCTCCGTCTGGTTTCTTTTTATTCGCTGGAGTTCATATTGTGAGATAAGAGAGTGATGTCTCGTGCTGCAGACATGTGTTGTTTTTCACAGTTTGCGCGTATCAGAAATGCACGTGCGTTTCGCCCAGGTTAAGAATTTTTATGTCCCAAGCGCAAATTCGTAGTGTGAGTATGTGAGTGTTGAGTGAGTATGTTTTTAGTAGTACTCCAGGATATCCCCGGGGGACACCAAAAATGGACTTGAACTTCACACATTGTAGCCATGTGGCGAATCGAACCCCATTCTTGGGCATGATGAGTGAACGCTTTAACCTCTTGCCTCGTGGTAGATATACAGTCAACAGCCACGAATCCCGCGATTATTACATACCACTCTAACCATGTTGGCTGGCCTATATTCATTATACAGTCAAAGAATTGAAGGAGGCATACTGTTGAGATATGCAGTCAGTGATTGGCAGCATATATTTTCTTTGAAGCGTTTGTTATGAATATGCTAATATTCTATATTGTTTTTTATTCGTCGAAATAATTAATTCATTCCCTCAATCGTGTGCTCTAACAAAAGAAACTGACTGAGGTAAAGTTTACTTTTCATTGTTAATCAGTCACAAATATGTCCTCTACAAATGCCGTGACAAGTTATACCTTGAGAAATATCACATTTTGCCAGGTCACTGTGACCGTCACTCAAATCAGCTAAACTGAGGAGCAAAGAAAGCATAATGAGTTATTATTTTTTATAATTCGAAATTAAAAAGACTGTTGTTGAATGTTATGTCTAAATAAAAAAACCAAAACAAACAAAAAACCAAAACAGTTTCTATAACGTAATTTCGTGATGGGCAATTGTGTATAAATATACACTGGTTCAACGAAAACATATATTTCAACCCCCATTACCCTTCCGTGTTTTAAATGTTAAAAAATGAGTCCAAATCAATTTGTCAAGATAGCGGTGTATCAGCAAAGGAGACCTGTGCGTGACTGGCACGGTGCAGATACAGTAGACACATAAAGAAACTGTGCATACAAAACTTTAAAATCTAAATTTATCAAACCTGTGTAGACACATAAGATTTTAAACTCAGGGATTAGTGACATGTACTCAACGTGCTTGCACGTGCTACGCTCTGTGACGTCTGTGGTTTCGTCCTTGAGACGTGCATTCCGGGAAAGAGAAACACAGCAAATGCATGCCACACAATACTGTCACTTTGGAAAGGTCAACCCCTGCCCTTGCGATCGTTGTAAAAATTAAACGCTACTGAAATGCATAGTACAAGTCTGCACAACGTCATGAGTGAGTTAGTGAGTGAGTTTAGTTTTACACCGCACTGAGCAGTATTCCACCTATATGGCGGCAGTCTGTAAATAATCGAGTCTGGACCAGACAATCAGGTGACCAACAACATGAGCATCGATCTGCGCAAATGGGAACCGATGACATGTGTCAACCAAGTCAGCGAGCCTGACCACCCGATCCCGTTAGTCACCTCTTAGGACAAGCATATTCGCCTTTTACGTCAGGCATTGGTTGCTGAAGGCCTTTTCTACCCCGGGATCTTCACAGGTCGTACAATGTCATGATGCCATTGAGATGGTCCGTAGGGGGAATGTCTCAACGACAGGTGGCTGCACATTTCCACTGCTACTGCAACACAATTTCTCCAGCTGGTGAGACACTACCAGAACACAAATGAAGCAACACTAATGACGCCATCGATTGGCCACGCTCTGGAGGTCCACGTGTAACGACACCGAGACAGGACAGATGGATAATGGTGACCCATCTTCGCCACAGGTTTCAGACTGCAGTGATGACTTCCCGGACCATCCCAGGACTTCGCCGTATTCACCCTATCGCACTTCGACAAAGTTTATGTCATCATGGGATCATGACATGAGATCCCGCTATACGACCTATCCTGACACCACGTCATCGACAAGCTCGCCCAAATCTTGTCCACAGACCCGTGTTTTGGTGGAGAAATGTTGTTTTTACAGATGAGTCCAGGTTTAACATTTCCCATAGTGATGGACGTCAACGTGCCCATAGACGCGCGGGAGAACGTTATGCACAGTCCTGTGTCTTAGACAGGAATCACTTTGGTAGTAGTTCCGTGATGATTGGGGTGGAAAAACAGCAAAGAACTCCTTTGTATTGTTCAGGGCAGCTTAACTGGTGTGGGATCATATTCCTCGACCTGTGGCACTTTCTTTTCTACAACGCCATGGCCCCGTGCTAACATTCCAACAGGACATGTTGCAACAGAACTTGCGAGAATCTGAGGTGACATCCCACAAGCCTTCCTTGATAGACTCAAACTCGATGCACTGCTGTTCTCAATGCCGATGGTGGACATACCCGTTATTGAACTTGTGACATGGTCGCTTGATCCTTGTCCCGCTTGTGGACGCTTGTGTGACACCATTGTGATCGACTTTTCAATTGAAATTGTCCGTTCTTGGCATGGTCTCATGATCCCTCTACTGAAGTTTGCATGTACCTTTGAAAACGGTAGCAGTGTTTATCTGCATTAACATTAACACACTATTGTATTTTTATTGTTTTTTGGACCAGTCTGTTTATAAGTTGAAATGTAAAGTTAATTCCTTTTAATAAATTTCATTAAAACTAAATTTACTTTGAAGTACATAAAATTAAATTATTTTAATAGATACCTCCGAAGACATATCTTAAAACCAGGCAAAATATGAGGCGATACCGATAATGTGAACACCTAAGATCAGACTTTTAGACGACCTCTGCCTCTCTGCACTACAACTGCCTTTCTACGGTAACTTGGGTATCATTGGGTGTGGATAACTCACTCCTAAACTCCACCATAGATGCGGAGGGTTATACTTTCCCTTTGTCTATTTCGTACCACCAAAAGTTAGCCCGAATGACGTTGGTCTACAGATTCAAATAGTGCCCCCTGAACGACAGAATATCTGCTGTGAAAGACAGATAGTGCAGTGAATCTGACTCTCGTTCTGAAATTATGACAACCTTGGTAACAGGAAAGAAGACGTTGTGAAGGACAGACAGCATAGTGATTATCACACAACATCTAACCCGACCCCACGTGGGGATGCTTCAACTACGAGTGCGTGCATGTACTGTTTTGTATTTGACATGCTTCATTGATTCTGAAGCATATCAAAACGACTTTTGATGAACTTGTTCTAGAGATGGACTGGGTAAATGTTTTGGACCTAACGTTTGCAGTATTTCGGATTATCAAGAGTGAGATAGCGTATGTATTTTTTTGGTCACTTGCAGTGCTGTTCTGAAGGGTACACTAGTTTCTCATTTGTTACGATTTTATCAAAGTCAATGTGTTGTTACTGTGTCGGGCAGACATCTCCTTTTGTATTTTGCAGGCTTCATTTGTTACGATTTTATCAAAGTCAATGTGTTGTTACTGTGTCGGGCAGACATCTTCTTTTGTATTTTGCAGGCTTCATTTGTTACGATTTTATCAAAGTCAGTGTGTTGTTACTGTGTCGGGCAGACATCTCCTTTTGTATTTTGCAGGCTTCATTTGTTACGATTTTATCAAAGTCAATGTGTTGTTACTGTGTCGGGCAGACATCTCCTTTTGTATTTTGCAGGCTTCATTTGTTACGATTTTATCAAAGTCAATGTGTTGTTACTGTGTCGGGCAGACATCTCCTTTTGTATTTTGCAGACTTCATTTGTTACGATTTTATCAAAGTCAATGTGTTGTTATTGTGTCGGGCAGACATCTCCTTTTGTATTTTGCAGGCTTCTTTTGTTACGATTTTATCAAAGTCAATGTGTTGTTACTGTGTCGGGCAGACATCTCCTTTTGTATTTTGCAGGCTTCATTTGTTACGATTTTATCAAAGTCAATGTGTTGTTATTGTGTCGGGCAGACATCTCCTTTTGTATTTTGCAGACTTCATTTGTTACGATTTTATCAAAGTCAATGTGTTGTTACTGTGTCGGGCAGACATCTCCTTTTGTATTTTGCAGGCTTCCTTTGTTACGATTTTATCAAAGTCAATGTGTTGTTACTGTGTCGGGCAGAGATCTCCTTTTGTATTTTGCAGACTTCCTTTGTTACGATTTTATCAAAGTCAATGTGTTGTTACTGTGTCGGGCAGACTTCTCCTTTTGTATTTTGCAGACTTCATTTGTTACGATTTTATCAAAGTCAATGTGTTGTTACTGTGTCGGGCAGACATCTCCTTTTGTATTTTGCAGACTTCATTTGTTACGATTTTATCAAAGTCAATGTGTTGTTACTGTGTCGGGCAGACATCTCCTTTTGTATTTTGCAGGCTTCCTTTGTTACGATTTTATCAAAGTCAATGTGTTGTTACTGTGTCGGGCAGAGATCTCCTTTTGTATTTTGCAGACTTCCTTTGTTACGATTTTATCAAAGTCAATGTGTTGTTACTGTGTCGGGCAGACTTCTCCTTTTGTATTTTGCAGACTTCATTTGTTACGATTTTATCAAAGTCAATGTGTTGTTACTGTGTCGGGCAGACATCTCCTTTTGTATTTTGCAGACTTCATTTGTTACGATTTTATCAAAGTCAATGTGTTGTTACTGTGTCGGGCAGACATCTCCTTTTGTATTTTGCAGACTTCATTTGTTACGATTTTATCAAAGTCAATGTGTTGTTATTGTGTCGGGCAGACATCTCCTTTTGTATTTTGCAGACTTCATTTGTTACGATTTTATCAAAGTCAATGTGTTGTTACTGTGTCGGGCAGACATCTCCTTTTGTATTTTGCAGGCTTCATTTGTTACGATTTTATCAAAGTCAATGTGTTGTTACTGTGTCGGGCAGACATCTCCTTTTGTATTTTGCAGGCTTCATTTGTTACGATTTTATCAAAGTCAGTGTGTTGTTACTGTGTCGGGCAGACATCTCCTTTTGTATTTTGCAGGCTTCATTTGTTACGATTTTATCAAAGTCAGTGTGTTGTTACTGTGTCGGGCAGACATCTCCTTTTGTATTTTGCAGGCTTCATTTGTTACGATTTTATCAAAGTCAATGTGTTGTTACTGTGTCGGGCAGACATCTCCTTTTGTATTTTGCAGACTTCATTTGTTACGATTTTATCAAAGTCAATGTGTTGTTACTGTGTCGGGCAGACATCTCCTTTTGTATTTTGCAGGCTTCCTTTGTTACGATTTTATCAAAGTCAATGTGTTGTTACTGTGTCGGGCAGAGATCTCCTTTTGTATTTTGCAGACTTCCTTTGTTACGATTTTATCAAAGTCAATGTGTTGTTACTGTGTCGGGCAGACTTCTCCTTTTGTATTTTGCAGACTTCATTTGTTACGATTTTATCAAAGTCAATGTGTTGTTACTGTGTCGGGCAGACATCTCCTTTTGTATTTTGCAGGCTTCATTTGTTACGATTTTATCAAAGTCAATGTGTTGTTACTGTGTCGGGCAGACATCTCCTTTTGTATTTTGCAGACTTCATTTGTTACGATTTTATCAAAGTCAATGTGTTGTTACTGTGTCGGGCAGACATCTCCTTTTGTATTTTGCAGGCTTCATTTGTTACGATTTTATCAAAGTCAATGTGTTGTTACTGTGTCGGGCAGACATCTCCTTTTGTATTTTGCAGACTTCATTTGTTACGATTTTATCAAAGTCAATGTGTTGTTACTGTGTCGGGCAGACATCTCCTTTTGTATTTTGCAGGCTTCATTTGTTACGATTTTATCAAAGTCAATGTGTTGTTATTGTGTCGGGCAGACATCTCCTTTTGTATTTTGCAGACTTCATTTGTTACGATTTTATCAAAGTCAATGTGTTGTTACTGTGTCGGGCAGACATCTCCTTTTGTATTTTGCAGGCTTCATTTGTTACGATTTTATCAAAGTCAATGTGTTGTTATTGTGTCGGGCAGACATCTCCTTTTGTATTTTGCAGACTTCATTTGTTACGATTTTATCAAAGTCAATGTGTTGTTACTGTGTCGGGCAGACATCTCCTTTTGTATTTTGCAGGCTTCATTTGTTACGATTTTATCAAAGTCAGTGTGTTGTTATTGTGTCGGGCAGACATCTCCTTTTGTATTTTGCAGACTTCATTTGTTACGATTTTATCAAAGTCAATGTGTTGTTACTGTGTCGGGCAGACATCTCCTTTTGTATTTTGCAGGCTTCAATTGTTACGATTTTATCAAAGTCAGTGTGTTGTTATTGTGTCCGGCTTCCTAATTCCATAGTTTACTCAGCAGACATCTCCTTTTAATTTATATCTGCTCCTCTATCCTTATGCTGCTCATCGCTTAGGGGGGTCGATTCTCGCTGGGAAACGCATGCTCTTTTTCCCAGGCAATGATATGACTTCAATAGCTATGACAGCGGCGATTAAGCCACCTCTCTCGTCAAAATAACTTTACTATGAGACTGGGTAGCCTTGTGGTTAAAGTATTCGCTCGTGACGCCGAAGATCCGGGTGCGATTCTCTTCATGGATACAATAGGCTAATTTCGTATTTATAACTTTATAGCCCCATGTGTACTCTACAAATATTGATACAACCTCCTTACAATAATCATCAGCAGTTAGAATGAAACACATTTATGTGTCCAGTTTATGTCAATTTTAGCAATGTGTATAAAAACATTTTTAAATTATAACAAAATCAATTTTAACTGATGTCAAAACAACCAAATGATAACACCTCACCTCCTGGATAGAGAGGTATCATATATTTTTCAGACATGAGGCATGAGCACAAGATATTTTCAGTCGTCTCTTACAAGTATGGGACCCGTGGAGGTCTGGGCTAGAACAGACCTTCAGCAACACATGCTTGCCATAAAAGGTGACTATGCTTTTCGTAAGAGGCGATTTACGGGATCGGGTGGTCAGGCTCATTGACATGGTTGGCACATGTCATCGGTTCCTAATTGCGCAGATCGATGCTCATGCTGTTGATCACTGGATTGTCTGGCCCAGACTCAATTACTTACAGACCACCGCCATACAGCTGGAATATTGCTGAGTGCGGCGTAAAACTAAACTCACTCAATCACTCTTACAAGTTTGGATTACTGAACACCACTTGTCACCCGGATCGTCACGGGTCGAATGCTTGTTGGAACTGTAGTAGATGTACAGACATCTTATTATTTACAGACCGCCATGATAAAGTTGGAATGTTGCCCAGCGCGGTGTTACACGATAACACACGATTCAGATATGTTCTGATCCAGATTGTGAAATCGCAAATTACAGATTTATTATTAACTTAATCTAAATCACTTTCAATCCTTTCCCAATTTTCACATATCAACGGAGGTCACGTGATTTGTATTTGTTTCAACCTATTTAAATTATTATGCATACAGTGAACAGACACTTAGTGTATTTGGTATGTTACGAGTCTGTAAATTGTATAATTATTAATATTGTGTCACAACATTTATTGTTTTGAGTGAGATTTATTATGAGTCACATTCCATATCGTAAATGTCAGTACTGTTCGTATTTTGGCAGGAACCTTGACCTTTATGTTTTAATTATTTACGTACTTCCGGGAGACTTCTAGAGTATTCTACGGTGATGGCGATGGCCGTATGTGCTCGGACTTTTAGGAAATGTTGACTATATATGAAGGCTAGTTGATCGTGTTGTCAGACACGGAAATACACGCAGATAATTGGAGTAACTCTGCATCTCCGTCAAACGCTTGATCTTCATATCGGCTGCCAGACCGCTCGCTGTGTTACATTCTGCATAACTGTTTGTCACTCTTTTATCAAGACTTCCGTGAGATGACAGTATATTTGTGACCCATTACTGTAGATTGACTCATTTGTATCTGAAACCTCTATTGCGTATCCTTTGTATCTTGCTGTTGGTTAATACAAATTGCTGAAAAATTCAAGCTTCTCAGTGTTATATTTTGCCGGTTCTGGAGGATTTCTTGCACCTTTTGTCACGGCAAATTCTTAACCGTCACAGATAGCACACCGGGCAAAAGAAACTATGTGCGTTTGTTTAAGGGTGGGTGAAATATGACAAGGACCAGTGAAAATCGAGGTTAGAATGTATCTTCAGCAACCCACGCTTGTCGTAAGAGGAGACTAAAGGGATTTTGACTTTGCTGCCACAATTGTGACACGTCATCGTATGCCATGTATGTAGACTGACGCTCATGCTGATGATCATCGGATCATCTGGTCCAGGCTCGATTATTAATTGGTCGCCGAAATTTATGTGAGTGTGGCGTTAAACAACAAACAAACAAAACTGAAATCATTCTAAGACATGGTTATTCAATTGTAAGGTTTCCATTCGTATTTTGTAGTGAGAACTACGGTCTGATTTGATGAGAATTTAAAAAAATTAAAAGTATATTCACTCGGGTATTTCAGACCATATTATATACATTATATCAATGTGTATCTGAAGCAACATGGGTGAATGGGTAGCCCAGTGGTTAAAGTGTTCGCTCGTCACTCCGAAGACCCGTGTTCGATTCTCCACATGGATACAATGTGTGAAGCCCATTACTGGTGTCTCCACCGAGATATAGCTGGATATTGCACACGCGGCGTAAAACTAAACTCACTCAAGAAACATTGGTTCGGAATTTAGTTCCAGAACACAGTAACGAGCACAGTGATTTATGGATTTATAAGTGAATATTTTCTTTTGCGTGATAGTTACTATATCTTGGAACGATCTCCTGTTTATAACCTGAAGGAAAACACATCTTTTTTTCTGATGGAGCAATGTTTTGAAACAATATTTCATGTTTCTATATGACAGTTTCTTCAAGTCTTTTCTGTATCAGCTTTAAACATGTCTCCAAGTATTGCCTGTTACTGAAAAAAAAAAATTCGCACAAATAACTGAGACTTATGGAGTGATAAAACTTCCGAGTAAACAACGTAATTATAAAACATCAACTCTGTGGAAGACAGGACTTTTAAATTCAGTAATTTCACCCAAGGACATCGATTTAAACGAAACTGACATGTTGAAACAAGTCAGACTGAGCCGTGTTTGACCGAATATGAAGATGATTTGATGGGCGCTTCTTCTAGTAACGCTGACAGTTAACTTTTCAACTTCCTCGGCATTTGATTATTACCGGAGAGTGAGTTGTGTTTTACGCCGCTTTTGGAAATACTACATCGAGTGTGTGAGTGAGTGTAGGTTTACGCCGTTCTCAGCAACATTTGTCAGCTGCAGCATTCCAGCAATGTCAGGGGGTGTTATATCCGAAATGTGCTTCATGGATCTTACCCATATGGGATTCGAACCTCGGTGTAACCTCTGGGCTACCCCACTGCCCCGATTGTGGTGGAAGCTGAAACAAGGATTATTGGTTTTTACAAATTAGTTTTTTTCACCACATTCTTGATATAGAATCCATCAAACATTTAGTCAAACGTAAAGCACCCACGACATGTAATGTATATATGATGTTACATCAAAAATGAATATCTTTGCAAATTAGGAGGATCCATCTGCAAATTTTATGCAGATGAATTGCGCTAGGGGAAATGAAATGATGAAAAAGCATGTGCAAATATCGTGCATGTGAACACCTGTGTTTTGGTGCAAAATCGTGGTAAGAATTTGCAATTTTTCATTGTTTTCATCATTTACTGAACTCATGTCAATAATCTTTTCAACGTTACGAATTTGTTCATGTGTAAACAGTACCTTTAAAGGGTGTGGATTATTTTGCAAAATCTAGTTTAGAGCAGTTGACCGTAGTAAGTGGGAGCATGTACCGTAGTAAGTCTGAACTTTTGGTGGCCAGTTGTAACTGGGCCTAGGCGAATAGCTAAACGAGGAACGCAGCTCAAATTCAGAATCTCTTCCTAAATTAGATAACATCAGTGTTTGCAGATCAAATGTAACCTATATTTTCTCATTTAATAACACTAGTTACTTTAACACAATAACATTCTGAGACCAATAAAGTTGTTTCGCCTCAAAGCAGACTATGGCCTGATTGACAGCTGTCGCCCGTGGGTGAAGAAATGTCGTTTGTGAAACTCCTAACAGTGTGTCTTAGTCCCCAAACAACACCCCACACCCAGGGAGGCACGTTGCCGGACCGAGCCGGAGTTCGCGCTCATCTGGCTTTGACGGTATGACATAATCAATTTCCTGTTTCACCGAAGAAATCCCTTTGACCTATAGATTGTAAAGACCAGCGCCTATGATCGGTCACGCAAATCAACATGGAAAATAAAGGTTAAGGATCTCCTTAATGACACTCCCTAAATAGTTCCCAAGATAAAACCGAGTCGGAAACTTAGATCAAGAAGATTTCTTGCAGGATTACAGAATTACAAGATATTTGTAATACGCATTACCAATCTCTGTATCATCATCATCATCATCATCGTCATCATCATCATCATCATCATCATCATCATCACTAGTTATGCATTATTCAGTCACACAACAATTAATATCTAAGTGCATCTATAAACTGCATGGCAGTTTTTGGTCCAGTTGCTGTTTCCGACTGCTACTACTACTGCTGCTGCTACTACTGCTACTACTACTTCTGCTACTACTACTGCTACTGTTACTGCTACTACTACTACTGCCGCTGCTGATACTACTACTGATACTAGTACTGCTGCGGCTACTACTACTACTACTGCTGCTGCTGCTGCTACTACTACTACTACGACTACTACTGCTGCTGCTGCTGCTGCTGCTACTACTACTACTACTACTGCTGCTGCTGCTACTACTACTACTACTACTATCACTACTACTACTACTGCTGCTGCTGCTGCTAATGTAACTACCAACACCACCTCTACCACCACCTCTACCACCACCTCTACCACCACCACTAACACTTCAGCTTTGAATGAATCATGAAATGTTCCTAGTGTCCAAGATGAATAGGAGAGAGTGATCGTCAAGGGTTACATATTCCGCGAAGCGGCTGTTAAATATACCTACAGCACAACATGTTATACCAGTAACCAGCTGTTATTAACCTAAAGAATTGCTTGTATAACAGGTACATTTAACAATTCATACATAAACTACTTAACAATACAATACTACATAAACAACCTGACATGGGATTCCAACAGGATCACGCAGATGTCATTCGCAGTGTGAGCGAGACAACTCCAGTATAATATTATCAAAATAACTGGGCGGTCATATCCTGAGCTCTCTCTCTTATTTCCAAAGCCACTCAGCCTGACAATTATAGTTTGTTTGGCTCAAAAGTGGACCTATGAATTGAAAACTCGAAAACTACATGTCCTAAACATATAATACTCAATGTAACTCTGATCACAATCAAAACATCAGACCAACTCTGTGAGATTCTTTGCAGAATTTATGCCCTAAAAATAAACAAAACTATCTTTAATAGATTATCATTAAAATACTGACACAGTTCACTATTTGTTACGAGGGAGCAATGCAAAGAGAGGAACGGCCAGGTGTGCGAGTAATGTGTGCACAAATTCATCACTCACACACTTTCAGAGAGATAATTTCGTCAGTGTTGATATTTCTTAACCCCGATAGGACACGTGAAGATCTGAGCTATGACTGGTCCTGACTTGGTTGACGCATGTCATCGGTTCCCAACTGCACAGAGTCGATATTCATGCTGCTGATCACCGGATTGTTTGCTCCAAACTCGACTGAAGCTATATTTTACAGTCGCTTCCACGTGAAATGTCAGCGTTCGCGCGTCAGTTGATTTTATACATTAGGACATTTTCTAAATTTATCTGGTGTCCTTTAGCGGTGCTCCTTGAATATTGTCTCAAGCGGCGTAAAACAATACTTATTCACCATACGTCGGTCGAAATAATTGGGCTTATTCAAGTGTTAAATTGTACTTCGATAATACTTCATCAGGGCCCAAAAATAATTTGCTGAGAAAGCCAGGGTATCGGGTATTTTGAAATAAATATGTCCGCAGAAAACTGCTGCCTTGTTTCAGACAATATACTCCAATCTTTAAGTGACAAATAGATTCTGTACTTTTTCTGTATAACAAACCAAACCAAACCAAACCAAACCAAAGCAAACCAAACCAAAAAACAACAACAACACACACACACACACACACACACACACACACACACACACACACACACACACACACACACACATATACAAAACCAAACAAACAAATAAACCCTGAAAAAAACAGTCGTTAAAATATTTATTTCACTAATAGACTTCACTAGTATGTACAAAAAATAAGAAGAAAGATAAAACATTTGCAAGTGGCTATGAGAGAATATACACTATATACAATAAAATCAAATTTACAGTTCGGTTATGTTATAATATATCGTTCCTTGGATCCTTACTATCTCCTACGTAGGAGTTACTAACACTTACACAGGACACATTATTTCCTACGTAGGACTTAGTATCTCCCATGTAGGACTTAGTATCTCCTACGTAATACTTAGTATCGCCTACGTAGGACCTAGTATGAGATATTAAGTCAATGATAGTGGGACTGAAAAACCTTTCCTGTGGCCTTACCATGTTATATAGGATTCAGTTACGTTAAGGGAAGTACATAATTTTGTCAAGTTTACATAATTTATTGTGAGCAGATTTCATGTTTACAAAGCTTG
Organism: Haliotis asinina; assembly: GCF_037392515.1. Taxonomy (NCBI): domain Eukaryota; kingdom Metazoa; phylum Mollusca; class Gastropoda; order Lepetellida; family Haliotidae; genus Haliotis; species Haliotis asinina. The sequence goes on along the minus strand of NC_090292.1, from coordinate 17,124,137 downwards.
TAAATATTCATATTTTAGGGTCATTTTACAATTACTTCTTTCATAGTGATCCCCTGTTTCAAACTCTCCTCAATGTCAATGTCAGGAGGAATGTATAGACTTGAGTATTTCAAACATGTCTTGTTCTATTTGAGTGACAATGAGTGCATGTCATGTTTTAGAATACATATTACTGCTTGCACGGGAGAAATGTGTACATGAGGAAACCTTATTTGAATCCGTTAATACGTAATATTAATGCAACAGCACATGACGCGTGAATATATAACATACCAATTATCCCTCAATATAGTTTTACAAGTATTTTTTAAAATGTATTTCTTTCACTGCAGATCTTTGTTGGTAACTTAATACAAAATCAATAAATTGGTACACCTTGACTCAATCTGCATCCTTCTTGTTCTTGTTCCAAAATCGATATTGACTCGGATAAGGCCGATATTTTATTTACCATCACTGCGGCTTGCACTTTCCAACATGTCCATTAAAATGTATATTTCAGTTGTTACGCAAATCGATGTTAAGTTCATTTCTTTCAATCTGATCTTTCAATCTGATCTTTCATGCTCAGGAAGTATTACCATTTATATCACAGTTGTTTCAGGTGAACACGGGAGCGTTTCCATGTTCATTCTTAAATGCCGTTTTTAAAATAGAAACAAGGGTCCGTTTCATAAAGCCCTCTTAATTTTTTTACCCCGTTTTACAAAGATCTCGTACATTTACACTGTGTCGTAAACAGTCCCAAATTTAGGACCCCGACTGACCTGTCGTAAAGGCTTTAGGAGGTCGTAAACACAACTCAGTACAAAGATGGCGTCAGCGATTATGGTACTGCAAGCGATTTAAACACGCCAAATAATAAGGTCTGAGAAATGTTGAGACACACCATTTTTGTGCCTGTTTGGTCTCGCTGTATGCAACAAAGTACCTCTTAAACGATGTACGACATGGATTTAGGACCCAGTGGTTCGACATGGATAGGACGTCTTTGTGAAACGGCCGTAAAGGAGGTCGTATGGGCTACGACTTACTCCTAAATTGTTTTTGTGAAACACACCCCAGGTTATGAGATTGATAGATGCATGTATAGCACGGACTGAAGGATTCCAAGGACCTTAATATCACCGAAGAACTTTTATTCTGTTGCTGTATTAAATCATTATTTTATTTTTTTATAGAGTTAAACCTCTTTGATATAACTTAAAGATGGACAATTTATCGTATAAATACATTTTCTAACATAATTATTACCATCTCTTCACCTTATATTTCCAATTTGTTTTTTTCGAAATAGAGTTTATGAACCACAGGTTTATTAAAGACACAACTACAAAATCAGCCACATTAAATTAATACTCAATACTGACATTAAAATATTCTGAAATTGAATACGTGTAGCTCAGCGAACATGCTCCCTTTGGAATTTTAAAATTGAATAAACTGAAAATGACACCAGAAACATCAGACTGATATAATCCGACATGTAAGCATGTAACATTAAAGTTGATCCGTTACATGTAAATATTATTATAGTTCCCCATACTATTTCAGAAACAAGATGCCAAGATCGGCTGAAAAAGCACAGTTATACCCATCCAGTCCGTAATGCAAACAAACACTAGTGAGTGTATTTGAATCTCTCATTGGCATTATTCTGTTTTCATAAAAGCTCCACATTGTAAAATACAATTCTATCAATTGTACAGTATGTACTTTCAGTATTAGGATAAATATTTGTCCGGAATTTTTAAACAGTCACATAAATCCATAAACGATTTTTGAATCGGGAGCATTCACTTCAAAGCACCGCAATCATTCGCGTTCTGATTGGTTTGCTGTAGTTTCTCACATAACATTCATCGAGATGGGGGTGAACCATTCATCACCGCTTGCCTCTTTCCTTAAACTCGAAAAAGCATGCATCACTTATCATCTGAGTGTAGATAAAGGTTTCCATAGGAACATGTGTCCGTTATGATGCTGCTTGTATGTGTCGCTGATGTAAACATCACCGCTGATTAGCATGTTAACCGACTTCCCAGCTTGGAGATTCGGCTAATCAGCATGTTTGTTTAGGTATTGTTGTACAGGTAGAGAGGTAGACAAACAAGATGAATAATGCGGAGTCACTGAATTGAAGGAGAGAGTTGTAGTGTATCGAGACGGTCCAACAACATACAGACTAAACATGATATGTGATGTGGTGTCTCTGATTTGAGGAAGGTTGTTGTAATGTTGTGAGATGGTCCAACAATATACAAATCACTATATATGAAATGTGATGTGGTGTCTCTGATTTGAGGAAGGTTGTTGTAATGTTGTGAGATGGTTCAACAATATACAGATCACTATATATGAAATGTGATGTGTCTCTGATTTGAGAGAGATTGTAGTATTGTAGCGAAGTGGTCCGAGAGCATGGTCAGTAGGTGGTACTGACCATGCTCTCGGACCACTTCTCTGCATTATTAGCGGCCATTTATGATAGTAAGGAATTGGCGCTAAATAGCTAAGTAGCCGTACCTCACAATGTGAGATAATTATGTTGGCAGCAGTTCTCACATAATATCAAGGTACGTATTATGTTTGCCGATCAGTTGATTTAGTCGTTTCCAAACGGACATGTGGCTATGAATACGGACGGGCAGACATATTGAGGGATCACATGAAAGCACAGGTGTTCCTGTATTTTTCTTTTCACAAGTTATGTGAAAGTACAAAGTTTGTGAAGAAACCTAAATAATACATCAACCCTCGTCCTGTCATGTGATCCCTTATTCCCCCCTGTATATGTATCATCTACGAATTCTTAACAAAATTAGTAAACAAATCCCAGCCTAAATCACACTGACGATATTGATCGTTACTAATTGGTTCCATCTTCATACACAACACAAAATGTAGTCACAACCGTTGCAGTTGTATTTGCTGTAGTCACTGAAACTATTTTATCTCGTTTTAGACTCGTTTTATCACGTTACTTTTGCATATGACAAAAACAACATCCTCCCTTCAAAGAATTAACCACCCTTGCGTTGATTGATTGATTGCTCAATATTGGTTAACTAAATTACTTAGAATGGTGGACATCATACAATTAGTTGCCATGTGTGCTATCTTGGGAGACCAATGAGAGGTTTATCTAGTTTTCACCAACGAAAGACGTGAAACGATGTGTTACTTTTTCGCAAATGAGACAGTTGTAAGACACGCGACACAGAGCAGGATTATTTACCAGCTGCAGATGAATGGTATACGATTTCTTTTACGTGGATATTGATGGATACATTCCTGAACAAGATAGTAGCCTGACATTGTTGCTATAAAATTAGTCTGTTTTACATTCATTATTTGCATTTTGTTTTAATTCATTTGTTGTAGCATTCAGCAGAATCTGCATGACACACACTAGATCGCGTATGTGTGTGAAATAGGATCCACATTGGCAATCTATACAATGTATAAATGTTGCTGTTATGTTACTAGAAATTTACTATGAGTATAAGCAAATCGTGTGTTCTTTTATTAATTTTCAGAATCATACAAATATGACAATAAACTAATTAGGGTTATGGGACAAACTATAGAGACGCACATTGACTTCGTTATTTTTCCGTCTTAATAGTTTTTTACCATTTCTACCACTGGCAGATGATTAACCTTCAAAGAGTTTCATTTGTTTTCATAATACATTTGTAATGAAGTACAAATGACTTCACCTCAGCTGATCTGTCTATAATTAAACTATCAATTGCGCTCACGGACTTCGCAGCAGAGGTCCCGAACCAGTCACGAATTCTGGGATATCATCCGGGTACACACGGGAGAAAAACAATAACAAACGTTTACACCAGTCCACGGAAATTGCTCCGCATCAGTGCCCCTTTAATCCATCCATACCCATCAAATCTAACACATAATGCACTGTCTCGCTGGATCTGAATAGAAGTAAATGTACCGTTACTGCCAGTATCAGAATAACGCTAGCATCCATGATGTCACAATGTTAACAATCAGTTCACTACTGCATAGTAAAACTCGCCAGTATCAGTATCTCTTGACGAATAAATTTCATATTTATGTACGTTTTTGTAGATTGTCATAAATGCAAAGTGGACATCCGAAAAGATACGCCCTCAAACATACATGGGGTTTTGTAGGGCATACAGTCAGAAATAATCATTACTCCCTCAAACATACATGAGGTTTTATAAGGCATACAGTTAGAAATAATTGTTACTCCCTCAAACATACGTAGGGTTTTGTAGAGAAAATCGTATAATGCAAGATTTCAGATGTGAACCTTGTACAACTCGATGTCTTGTACTTCTTTTAAACCTTAACTTAATCCATTTTGACTTTAACTTTATTTATATATTTTTTAAAAGGACAATAATAGAAACGACTAGAATATTCATGTTGTGGGTATTTGCTTTAATAACAACAACAGGCCCCCCTAAGTAATTGAAGGAATTACAGCAAATTTGAAGGAATTGCATCTCAAATGTAAACAAACGCAGCCCACTCGCGAAACAATTGCAGCGATATCGGTAATTTAGCGGTAATAACAGAAACACATCGGCCCTATCGGAAGCAATGTCGGTAATACTGGAAACACGCTCGGCCATCTTCGGAGATTTTTCGGTCGCGAGCGGAAACTCACGCAGCAAAACATGGCGTCGTTGGAAGAAGCACCCGTCTCGGTGAGTTTTGTTTTTAGTTCCTACTATTACATTTTTATACTTATCCATCTTTGACCACCCGTGTTGAATGCGTCTAGGTATGAGGTGTTGTCGGGGCAATAGCTTATGTTTTTAGGAAAAGATAGTCACTCTAGGAGAGTGTCACAAGTCATGCCCCTGGAGATTGTTTACATCTGAACATCGAAGTCGTGCCGATGATTACGAACGTGCGCTAGATATAACATCATTTTCTTTTGTAAAATGCGTTTAAACTTGTCAATTGCGCTTCATGGCAAGAAACATTATGGCTCATAAACTTCTTCATGGCGCACGCTCATGATGTTCGTAATCATCGGCACGACTTCGTTGTTCAGATGTAAACAATCTCCAGGGGCATGACTTGTGACACTCTCCTAGAGTGACTATCTTTTCCTAAAAACATAAGCTATTGCCCCGACAACACCTCATACCTAGACGCATTCAACACGGGTGGTCAAAGATGGATAAGTATAAAAATGTAATAGTAGGAACTAAAAACAAAACTCACCGAGACGGGTGCTTCTTCCAACGACGCCATGTTTTGCTGCGTGAGTTTCCGCTCGCGATCGAAAAATCTCCGAAGATGGCCGAGCGTGTTTCCAGTATTACCGACATTGCTTCCGATAGGGCCGATGTGTTTCTGTTATTACCGCTAAATTACCGATATCGCTGCAATTGTTTCGCGAGTGGGCTGCGTTTGTTTACATTTGAGATGCAATTCCTTCAAATTTGCTGTAATTCCTTCAATTACTTAGGGGGGCCTGAACATGTCCATATAAAATCTATAGAAGCTGTTAGAACAGGCGAGCCTAAGGCGGACGATTTTACGTGTATAGTACCATTTGTGCTTATACCATTTTTTGTGTTTAGTAGTACTGTTAGATATAAGTATACGGTGCAGATTCATGCATACGAATCATACCGTCAGAGATAACTACAACAAATACACACGTCACAGAACCTGTTCATAAGGTAAGCTTAATTTGTCAGTATTGCTCACCTGCAATAGCTTTCACAGGGACTTGTGGTTAGTTATGAGGAAACGTGTCATGACCCCATATTTAACTGTCTAACCATAATTCATGTATCAGTGAACTCATAATTAAATAAACATTTTGAAGACAACTTTTTTCGCCTTTTGTATTCTTTATCATTTACACTGTTCTGGGCTAGAATTTCTGAGTTAATGTGAGTAGACGACTGGCCATGTTCGATGTTACCAGGTCAATGACTATGTTGTCAACGAAATCTGATAATAAACCTGACATAGAAATTATTTAACAGTCTTATCGAGCTATTTTCCGGAAAGCAGACGATGTTTTTATCTTGTTAGACTAACTGTTTGTTTCATAGCTTGTGATGTGCTTTTTTATGCATCACCCCCTTTTTGTGTCACTTATACCGGCAATAGGTCGAATTTATAATCGCTAGATTCATATACAAAGAGTGATGTGAACGTTCCCACAGCGAACTTCCATCGCTGTTTCAGTAGTTGTTTAGGTGTCCGTCACGTTGGTCTTGGTGAATCACCGTAAACATGTAGAATTGCACGCGGAAAATCAGTGACCTGTTCGACGTGATTATATACCTATGAATGACGTAATATTGCACGGCGTTGCATACATACATGTTTTGTAGGAAGAGGATGATTATCATAGGGAAGACAACCATCGATTCAAGCACTTCCGGGATATCCTGAATTTACACGTAACATTCTCACGTGTTGACACTCGTCACCACTCGCCCCTTTCCGGAACCCTCAGGAAAACGCGTCACGAACTTGATGCTTGTTACGTGCGAAAATACGACAAACCAATCAGAAAGCGCTTAATGGATGCGGTACTTTGATAGAAATAATCTCGACTACTTGAATCCTTCATGACATTATGTTATTGTTTTAAAAAATATGAAAAATATATATCATCATATTGAAAGTACAATGAGCGTAGCTAGCAGAAATGTGTTGTCTTCTGTGACGTTTTTGATAAAAAAACATGCGATTGACGGCAGAGATTCAAATACACGCACGTGTGTTTATTGGCGTGACGGCTGGTCCAACAAAGAGCTGCTCTGATGATCGTGCGATCTCTTAGGTGTATCACGTAAGCTTAATTCCTTGAAATAAATAGCCAAAACAAACAAACAGCAACACAATGTATTAAGTATCATTGGAATCAAACAGGAATAGAGTTAGTGTACCCGTTTGAAGCAGCCCTGATGTCCCTACGCCAATATAAAATCCTTCGAGAAGGGCAAGGAATAACACGAACAGGTCACGAATGACTGAAACCGTGACAAGTTTACAGTCATGAGAGCCACACCCCCACACCATTATGGAACCACCAGCAAAGGCATCAGTTGGTTGAACGTTTCCCTTTGCTGCGTGTGTGTGTGTGTGTGTGCGTGCGTGCGTGCGTGCGTGCGTGCGTGTGTCATCCATAAATTGTCCTACCTTTCCATTACTCAGCACCTTCTAGAGTTCAAGTCAACCAGATTGTAATACACACTCATCACGTGTTAAATGGTAAACTCTGTATCAAATACTTTAATCTCTATCTATTGAAGTGTCATTTTGTACAACCGTTCGCCTAGAGTCGAGCAAAACAGTATCGTCACGGTATATTGTGTCATGGAGAATATTTGTGTTTGTTTAACATGGCACTCGGTAAATCGTATGACAACGTTCTGTAAATACACGAGTCGCTTAGTTCTATCCCCGCCTCACAAGCATGTGGGTCCTCCAGTTATTGGTTTTAGGGTTCCTTATGAGCAATTCGAGTATCCTGTGAAGTAACGATGCGGAGAACTGTATGTTTGATGACGTATTTAGAGCTTGGAATCAGAAATTAACGTCGGTCATTTGGTCCGAAGCCGACTGAAAATTGATCATCATGATCAAACATGACGTTGAATCTTGACATTCGAAGCACCTTATTCAGTTTGAAACCACCAACCTACTAATGAATACGTGAGTGGATGTAGTTTTGCGCGAACTCAGCGATATTCCATCTGTATGGCGGCGGTCTGTAACTAACTGAGTTTGGACCAGACAATCTAGTGATTAGCAACATGAGCATATGAAATATACCACTTACCAAACCAGTGGTACCAGCGTTGTGTCGAAGTTTAAAGGACTATCGAATACAGCAAGGATTCAACACAACTGCAAAGGGTGAATTAAAGATTTCGTAAAGACAAACCTCTCACTTCGAGACAACAGGGACTTCGACCTATCAAAGTTCGACACAATAGTTTTTAAATCACCATGAAACGAACCGGGAACGTTTTATTCTGCGTACCATGGGAGAACTTGAATCCTGTGCTGGCTGTTCAAAGGGTTGTACTGGATCGGTAGATGACACTCGGTGACAAGAGTAATTGCAGGTCACCGTGACCTGACGACGACGGACTTAAATTTCACCCTCACCCCACCCCACTCAAATATTAACAGAGCGTGTGGCGCAGATTCGATTACTTACATGCATACCTCATGTACTGATTTCCTCTATTTAATCCAGGTGTGTTTTATTTCACAGGTGTGTTTCAATTCATACTCTTTCACAACAAGTATAGTATTCCCAGAAATTATTGAGAATCATGTTGCGTCATGTAACTCATTACGTTTATGGCGTTGACCTGCCCCTGCTTTGGGCTCTATCCCGGTTCCTGTTTGAATATTCTTCAAAGTTCCGTATACTGTAGACAGAGGAATACCATGTCTACAAGCTAACACTTTAGCATCGGCCTCACCCCTTTCAAAATCATCTAGAATGAGCTTTCTTTTCTCTCTTGCTGTAAATTTTGTCATGTCAACACAGGAAGCCGTCTGCTCAGACAAGGGAGATAACTCTTGACGTAATGAGCTGCCTTCTAAGCCTTCAAGAGTTGTCTCCCTTATTTAGTATGCTTAGTGCATAATGAAAGCCCTTTTTCCAATCTTAGCATCATTAGAAAAAAAACAAAGATGTTCTCAATAATTTCTGGGAACACTGTACTTCCCATACTAACGACGTGTAATCGCATATATAATTATTGACGGATCTTTGTGCGTAAAAGCTACCCTCGATGAAAGGCGGCTTATTGTTGAGCGTAACAAACAAAACTACAGTTTGTGGGTGTGGTCAGGGTCACAAGTGTTTCTCTCAGGATTCCGAAACAGCGGCACCCTTATTCCAAAATGGGCATGTGATAGACTTTCAAGTATTATATTACTAGAGGATACTAAACGACCTTCCGTGTAATACTAATTTTACTAAACGAGTTAATGATTTTCATATCAAACGGGCGAAAGCGATACTATGTATCAAGGACTAATGTAACACTGCCGATAACATATTACAGTATCTTCCACGGGCGAGTAATAAAGGATCATATCTGCATTAGTGTTAATTTCAATTATTGTACTACAAAGAAGGGCAATGCGCCAAATAAAAAAGGACTGGGTGCTGCGTCCAGCTAAAACTGCTTAAGGGAATGGCTAGTCACGAGACGTATTCTACATACTCTGTCATACAGACCTACAACAAACATATCCTAGAAAGCTCACGCAAGGTTAGATTTCAGTATAACTGTCTGAAAATGTCCTTTTCATTACATATTTTTCTTACCATGGCTTGTGTTTTCTCTGTGTAAAATATGTTCATACTGGAGACTAGATGTTAGTCTAGTCCTGTGTTGCCGGTCGTATGATAATATATGGGACATCACTGGGTGACTTGCATAATGTGGAGTGGGTGTGCAGCCACTTTGTAAAACCTTGTTTACAAAACTCTCTGACGACTGTGTGCACGAGCAGTCACAGAGTCTGACAACGCGAGCCTGATGTGACGTGCTACAACACTACAGGTAGTCCCGATATGCCAGGCAGCTTGATAGCAACACCGTGCGCTATGCAATATATACTGATATTAAACCCTCAGATTAAAGCAGATCAATCGAGGCGATTTTACTGATAATGCATATCAGTGCATGTCAGTCGACTAAACCGCATTCCGAAAAGTCTTGCACGTACGACCAAAATGTATTTTTGACTGTTCCTTTTGGGGATGTAAGTCGTTTGTTGGGAATTTAAGATGGTGGCACATTTGTTGAAAAAATAATCATAAACATCACTTACAGGGGGAGGATATGGTTTTACGCCGAGGGGGAGGATATGGTTTTACACCGAGGGGGAGGATATGGTTTTACCCCGAGGGGGAGTATATGGGCTTACGCCGCCTTCAGCAATATTCCAGCAACATCACAGCGGGAACACCAGAAATGGGCTTCACTCATTGTACCCATGTGGGGAATCGAACCCGTGTCATCGGCGTGATGAGCTGGAGCTTTAACTACTGGGCTATCCCATGAATCTTGAACATGTTTCTAGTAATAATACTGCCCATGCGAGCTATACAGAGTTTATGTCCACCTCAAAGATGGGGTACCCGCCATAAGGAACAACAGAAAGTTGGCAAATTTGTGTATTTCATCAGATCATTGATGGCTACATAGGGGTATGTTTACTGTAAGGGACCGGTGGGTGTGTATTGACTATAGGATTCACAGTAACTGTGAGGACTCTCTGGGACCGGGGTTTCTTTGGCGTACACAATGACTTTTTGTGGTGCTACAACTGGCAAAAGCTGTATTATATTGTTAAATTATTACTGTCCGGCTGTGATTAACATCATGCTGTCCTTTCATCCTTTTGTGCAATAGTCCTGCCCTTCTGGTGGATCTGAAACACAAGGATGCATTTATGATATCCCTGTTGTATCATCAACACTGTACATTCACCACAATTTGCAGCCTTCAGTCTGCCATGTTGCAATACCATGCCCTTCAGGTATTGCTGCCTTCATACTGTTATTTACTAGTAGCATAACAAAGGTGAGTGAGCGAGTGAGGGAGTGTCTGTGGCGAGTGAGTGAGAGAGAGCGAGCGAGTGCGAGAGAGAGAGAGCAAGATAGAGATGGTGAAAGAGAGCGAGAGAGAGAGGGGGTGGGGGTGGGGGTGGGGGGTGTTAAGGCACTTTTAGCAATCTTCCAGCAACATCACGCTTCGTGACATCAGAAATAAGCTTCACGCACTGTACCCATATGGACAATAGGACCAAGGACTTGAACCGGACAAGCAAACGCTTGAACCACGAGGCTACTCCACTGCCCCTAGGAGGATAACGGTAAACATCGTCGTATCGTCATGATCAACTAGAACTGATCGTGCATGTCAGAGGTAAATTTTCAACTTGACATGAAATTTCTGTTACAAAAGTAACAAAAATACCCTTAATGAGTACACATGACGCCAACATACGGGCATTTGAGCATTATGACGGCTTCAGAACGAACCTATTGATTTGACCGCATTGAAATCATGGTATTCCATGAAGAGTTTTCATGATAAATTATGTGTGTAGCTGTGAAACGTGATATCCCATTATAATATTACCTTTAGAAATCATAGGTAGAATCCTGTTGATGAAGACACATTCGTGGTTGACTACCCCGTGTCCTGCGGCTAACTTGCTGCCCACGTCCAGGACCATGTAGGAGAGATCAGTGTTGTCAGAGGCTGGCCAGTTCACCTTGACGGGGACAGGAGCGTTTGGATTACTGTATACAGATAAGAAAACCTCAATAAGTATTGAATATATCAAAACAATCTGTTGATTGATCTGTTGAGTATCATTAAATTTGTAATTTAGAGTGTACTCCATTTCACTCTCTCATTTACTCACTCACCCCGACTTGGCAAAGTTGGTCCAGTATGTCATGATGGTTCTGCTGAGTTCCACTTCCTCCTCTGTACATCCCAGAGACTTTTCAAGGACCCAACCAAACACAAAGTCAAGTTCGTACCAGTGTGCTGCTCCCATCCACTGTGGATTCGGACTAACTGATAACTGGTGATTAAAACTGTATACATAGGTGGGGTTGGCAGGAGAGTACAATCTGTCAAACTCAAGATGAGGACACTTAAATCTCTTGTCCGAAGTTGCGCGAGTCACTACATCTAAATAATCCGTGTCCTTTAGAGGGGCTTTCAGACTTTCATAAAACAGACGGATAGGCTCTGCGATGTCTTTCCCAATGACAATGTCAAAAGAAAGAAAGCTGTCATATTCTTGACGACTTAAAATCAGTGTTTCCGGTAATGTTGATACGTTTCTCAACGAACGTTTCAATGTCATTGCAGAAAACAGTGTTGTCTCATCTTTAGTAAAGCCATGCAATACACTGGTCTGCTTTATGGAACCTGTGGACAGAAGAGTTTTGGGGTCATCGGGGAGGAAGTACCCATCTATAACTGGAGGAAATGGAACTCCTTCATCTAACAAAACAAGCCGAACGTCAACCATAGTCTGTGCGTCTGCTGTCTTCAAGCAGTCATATATCTCGGCATCAGGTGAAGATGAAGGACACTGAAGGAGATCAGCAAATCTCTTCAGTTTCCGTTTTGCTGTTTTGGGAACGTTGTATATCCATGAGCAAGTGAGGATTCCACTGTGTGCGATTGCTCTGTCAAAGAGGTCTCTTGACAGAGGTGAAGCCAAGTGTACACCTACGCTTACACCACCAGCACTTTCTCCAAATATGGTCACTCGGGTTGGATCTCCACCAAAGTTGACAATGTTGTCTTTCACCCACTGTAAGGCTAATCTTTGATCCATCAAGCCCATGTTGCCAGGGATGGTATCTGGTCCAAGGTAGCTGAACCCTAAAGGCCCCAATCTGTAATTCATTGATACAACGATGACGTCATTCTCTGCCGCAAGGTACTTTCCTTCATATAGTGGCTGTAACGCAGTGGAAATTAAACTAAAATATAAATTTCGACTTACCTTTCAAACCAAATCTTTTAACTAACTAAACATGAACTCCCCTTTAAACAACTAAACGTGAAATCCCCTTGTAATCAACTAAAAGTGAAATTCCCTTGTAATGTAATGAAATGTAAAATATATGCAATGAAAATTAAACTAAATATGCAAACCTGTCTATTTAGTTAATCCTACTCTATCTATCTATCTATCTCTCCTATTTCTATTTTACTGTTTTGTGTCACAAACTACTGGAGAGCTACTCGTCTATTCTGTCTCCAGCGCTCAACACTCAAAATCTGCCACATGTTCAAGATGCCCAGATGAACGGTACACAAAATCCCGTGCAGCACGAAAAAGTCCATGACATGCTCCGAAACGGCTGCGTTTATGCCATCAAACCACAACGCCCGTGAACACAATCACAAACCCTTCAGAACAGTGGCAGTCTTGTAGATCCAAAATAGAAACCTCCACCGTGGATCCAGACCATCACTGCTAGATTGCCAGCATTGTCTGATGGCGCCCACGCTGTAAGGTGAAGGCAGTCTTCACTGTAATCGTCTGGCATCTGTTTGTGCTTCTCATCTGTGCCATGAGCACCTATTGGTTGGAAGCAAGATGGCGTTGGGTTTTGTGCATCTCTCACTTCCGGTCCCCATGACTCTGAAGGCTGAGGATTCTTGAAGCGTAGATCACCTACAGGAGGCTTGGCATATGGTATTCCATAGAATACGTCAAGGGATTTGCCCAAAACTGACAGGCGTTGTCCTAGAAGTGGGCCATTCAAAGTTGACACTTTCTGTGTTTTCGCAGTAGACAAGACCAGCAGCAACGTTACAAGTGTAGCAAGTGCGGGTCTCTTTCCTGTCCACATTCTGAAAGAACTTGTCGATTTTAAGATATTTTTTACAGTTGAACCTTTGATCCTTTCCAATTCCTGTTCCTAGTTAATCACACTTTCCTTATACAGGTAATGTGACTCTACTAAGATGACACGTGTTCTATGGCTGTGTAATGCAGGACAACAGTGTTGAGATTGTCACTTGAGGACAATGGTGTCCAGCAAACTGTGGACGTCATCATTTAACGCTGGATATTGGCAAAAGAGAAAGACTCGAACAACCACTGATGTGCGGCTAGGTAGCTGACAATTATATGCATATGGGCGAATATAAGTCACTGAATGTACAGATGGTCTTAATGAATGGGTAAATTGAACGTTGACAAGAACAGAAACAACACTATGTGTAACAAAATAAGCCGACCCTGAGCAGTGCCTATTGTGAAGGCGGTCAGGTGTGTCAGTCGGTGGTCAAGTTCAGGCAATTAACAACTTGCTATCGTGTGTTATGACCACTCATCAACAGTGATGGGCAGGATGACACAAGCTGATATGTAACTCCAACAACTTGCTATCGTGTGTTATGACCACTCTTCAACAGTGATGGGCAGGATGACACAAGCTGATATGTAACTCCAACTAACAACTTGCTATCGTTAGTTATGACCACGCATCAACAGTGATGGGCAGGATAACACAAGCGGATATGTAACTCCAACTAACAACTTGCTATCGTGTGTTATGACCACTCATCAACAGTGATGGGCAGGATGACACAAGTTGATATGTAACTCCAACTAACAACTTGCTATCGTGTGTTATGACCACGCATCAACAGTGATGGGCAGGAACACAAGCTGATATGTAACTCCAACTAACAACTTGCTATCGTGTGTTATGACCACTCATCAACAGTGATGGGCAGGATGACACAAGCTGATATGTAACTCCAACTAACAACTTGCTATCGTGTGTTATGACCACGCATCAACAGTGATGGGCAGGATGACACAAGCTGATATGTAACTCCAACAACTTGCTATCGTGTGTTATGACCACTCATCAACAGTGATGGGCAGGATGACACAAGCTGATATGTAACTCCAACAACTTGCTATCGTGTGTTATGACCACTCATCAACAGTGATGGGCAGGATGACACAAGCGGATATGTAACTCCAACAACTTGCTATCGTGTGTTATGACCGACCACTCATCAGCAGTGAAGGGCAGGATGACACAAGCTGATATGTAACTCCAACTAACAACTTGCTATCGTGTGTTATGACCACGCATCAACAGTGATGGGCAGGAACACAAGCTGATATGTAACTCCAACTAACAACTTGCTATCGTGTGTTATGACCACTCATCAACAGTGATGGGCAGGATAACACAAGCTGATATGTAACTCCAACTAACAACTTGCTATCGTGTGTTATGACCACGCATCAACAGTGATGGGCAGGATGACACAAGCTGATATGTAACTCCAACAACTTGCTATCGTGTGTTATGACCACTCATCAACAGTGATGGGCAGGATGACACAAGCTGATATGTAACTCCAACAACTTGCTATCGTGTGTTATGACCACTCATCAACAGTGATGGGCAGGATGACACAAGCTGATATGTAACTCCAACAACTTGCTATCGTGTGTTATGACCACTCATCAGCAGTGATGGGCAGGATGACACAAGCTGATATGTAACTCCAACTAACAACTTGCTATCGTGTGTTATGACCACTCATCAACAGTGATGGGCAGGATGACACAAGCTGATATGTAACTCCAACTAACAACTTGTTATCGTGTGTTATGACCACTCATCAACAGTGATGGGCAGGATAACACAAGCTGATATGTAACTCCAACTAACAACTTGCTATCGTGTGTTATGACCACTCATCAACAGTGATGGGCAGGATGACACAAGTTGATATGTAACTCCAACTAACAACTTGCTATCGTGTGTTATGACCACTCATCAACAGTGATGGGCAGGATGACACAAGTTGATATGTAACTCCAACTAACAACTTGCTATCGTGTGTTATGACCACGCATCAACAGTGATGGGCAGGATGACACAAGTTGATATGTAACTCCAACTAACAACTTGCTATCGTGTGTTATGACCACGCATCAACAGTGATGGGCAGGATGACACAAGTTGATATGTAACTCCAACTAACAACTTGCTATCGTGTGTTATGACCACTCATCAACAGTGATGGGCAGGATGACACAAGTTGATATGTAACTCCAACTAACAACTTGCTATCGTGTGTTATGACCACGCATCAACAGTGATGGGCAGGATGACACAAGCTGATATGTAACTCCAACTAACAACTTGTTATCGCATGCTGATTATCATCAATCGTTAACGGTGATAGACAGGATGACACAAGTCCTTCTAATGACCACTGGCTGATACGTGACCCGGATTTTGGGGACTAAGTATAAAAGCACCCCAAACGAGGAACAGAGCAGAGTTTCTCGGCAGACAGAACTGAATTTCTCTTCAGTGCGAACTAGGTAGACTATATACAGATATCCCTGTTCGAACACATCTTCTCGGCAGTCAGTTACCAGTACATGGCCTCGATGTACTGGGGACGCGTGTAAACTGTCCAGTAATTAATAAATTGCTCTTACACATGAAATGACCCTGTGTGTTCCGTCGTTCCTTAGGAAGAAACCCGAGAAGAACCTGACTTATCGAAGTTGTGTGTCGTGTTACTCGTGTAATTAAAATAATTTCATGGAGGTATAACGTTCACTCTAACGGGAACAATCGTTTTTAAACAACATGGAGGTCTTCGGGTAAGGGTGGGTAATACACAGGCCTACCTGTATACACGTATATGCAACCTAAATCATCAAAGGCTAACAGCTCTGCTAGTCATTGCCTATATTTCACCAATCGTACATGACAATGCTATTTCATGGAAAACAATTTGTCAACACACACTCACCTTGTACCTGACTCAGCAGTTGCAATGAGGACACTGCAGTGGGATGTACACGTAGACGCTGTTAAACCGGTGATATGACCTAGATAGCGTGACCTGCACAATCTCAATATGCTCCTCAAGAAAGCAGGGGAACCCCATTTTCAATTTACGAATGAAAACACTGTGAGGCATATAGGAGTCAATCAATGTTGGTATGATAATAATGACTATTTGGAGATGCACCACCACTTGCACTTCCTTATGACCTTATGTATTTGTACAGTAACTATTCTTGAAAGATCATTAGTGCATTAGTAGACGCGTGAAGGTCCCGGAGGTAGAATGGGCCTTCAGCAATCCGTGCTGGCCATGACAGGCGACTCAGTTTGTCGTAAGAGGTGACTAATGAGATCGGGTGGTCAGGCTCGCTGTCTTGGTTGAAACATGTCTTCGGTTCCCAATTGCGCAGATTGATGCTCGTGCTGTTGATCACTGGATTGTCTGGTCGAGACTCGATTACTTACAAACCGCTGCCATATAGGTGGAATACTGCTGCGTGCGGCGTAAAACTGAACTCACCCACTCACTCACTTATGTATTTAGTGCAGTAACCGCTCTTGAAAGATGAGAGAGAAACTAAAGCAAAAACCAAAACCAAACAAGCAATCTAGAAAAAACACACAGGGGTACAGTCAGTCTGTTATCCCTACTAATTCCTTGAACGATCTAGACCCGATTTCTCGAAACAAATCCAAGTCTGAGTTTTGACTGAAGTTAGTTTTTACTCAAATTTGATAAGATGCAGGAAATACATTTCCCAGAATGGACTGGATAATAGCGATATTTGGGACGCTCCGAAACCAAGCTTACAATATTGACTTGGGCACGGTCTCGTTACTGCACCAGAATAATCAAGAGGAGCCCTCGGACGACTGGAACCTCGTGACGTCAGAACAGGCGATGATGACGTCATGACCATTGTACTTGAACCTTGGTGAGGTGGGCGGTGGCCGATAAGAGCGTCTCTCAGTGTGACCAAATTTCAGACAGGGCAGGGCGACAGTTTTAGTGAATTTGTTAAATGCATACTATGGTCAATATTTTAACAAAGCGTGACACGCGACATTTTGATGAAATGTCGCGTTGTCGCATTGTCGTGTGTCTCGTTTTAGTGAATTCTTACATATCTTAGATAGGGCGACTATGCGACAACGCGACATATTTTGACCTTGAAAAGTGTCGCTATGTCGCGTGTCGCACTTTGGAAGAACAGAGAAAATATTATTCGAAACGCGACACGCGACATCGCTACAATGCGACAAATGGGCGAAATGTCGCGTTGTCGCATTGTCGCATTGTCGCGCTTTGGTTAATTTTCGCCTCATTTTGCTGTTTTGAGAGGGCGACAACGCGACAATGTCCCTTCTCGGATTCCATACTTACATGCACATATTACATAACATACAAATTGAATGAATACATTTGCCACTACAGACCTTAATTTATAATGTTGAGTATTTACTCCAGACAGGAGAAATGCCAAAAGGGGACCTTTGTTGAGTATATAACCTGAGTGGTGTTGCCGCTAATTATACCTGTTATAAATTCATTAACTGACCATCAAGAGAATGATGACAAATAACACGTGTAGGTTTACACCATCAAACGCGAGTTACAGCAAGGAAAATGTAATCTCTGTGTCGCATGCAGCCTGAAAACACTTATGGGCTGAAACTGTTTTGAGGATACCAACGGAACTTCGTTACATAAGAAATACATACAGGCATTTGCTGTGTACTTAGGTAAATAAATCAATTGTGTGTTTTTGTTATCATAAATAATAAACCAGGGTAGCTACCATAGCTACCAAAATTTACGTATGATATTTGCTATCACAGCTGAACCAACACTCAAAACTACCTAAATATAAAGCTTTGCAATCTTTCGGACTGAAACCAATGGCTTGCTACGTGCCTGTAGACATCATATTTTCAGGTAACATGATTAAATATCGAGGTTAAAAACACAGAAATAGGATCAAACTGGATCAGTCGCTATACCATCCAAGCATCCGAAAACAAACTACACTGCTGGGATATTTTGTTACGATCAGACAAGGAATACCATGGATATTTTTAAATTATATAATGGCATATGATGGGCATCCTGACCGTTGGGCATCCTGACAAATTATTCGCTCCGCATCAGTACCCCTTTAAGCCAAATAAGTTGTTTCAAAGGCATTTTAGAAGTTGGAGGAATCAAACTAAAAGTGCTTTATGGTTCAACTTCTTTATTATACAAGGTCACAACGTTTCGAGACAGATTCTAGTCTCTTCTTCAGGTGAGGTGAAGCCAAATAAATCCGCACATGTCCCCAACTCATCCACTTAGAGTATACTGTAATAGCTTCTGTCAGCGTCCTGTAAGCCAGACAGTATCAATTACTTTTTTAAAAATGCGCACTATGTTTTGTTTTCCTAAGGAACACAAGTAAGTTCATTTATGAAAATTCAAATGAACAGTTAATTATGTTAAATTTTGATAGAACGTCATGCCACAAGTGCATGCCACTGTTGAAAAAGTCAAACAAATCTGTTACAGTGAATGCACCCAGAGGTTGTGAAAACACTGAGTCTGAGCTGTTGTCGATTGCATGAAAAATATTGTGACCAAAGAAGATAATTTGAGAATGCTCATGATATCACTCACCCGTCTGTGTGGCTCCGACTAGAATATACTGACAGAATGTCGACTTCCAGCTTTAGATTCCTGACAACAAAACAAAAAGTAAATTTGTTTTGAGTCGGGCAGCAAGGATTTGATTAGTCTCACTCAGTCCCTGAACCACAATACTTCCCCCACTTCCAAGCCCTCTCTGCAATGCTAAAGCCCTAAATGAAGCAAGTCTAGAATTCCTCTGGTCTCCTAAGGGCTCCTTTACAATTTATACGGGTTTTCTTGTATCAACGTTATCTATATTCAGAGATTAGGCATTAGTCTAGGATTTGATTACTGGTGTTGATTATCAGCATCTCCAATGGATCGGTTGGTTCCTGGATAACCATGGATACGTTATTCAGAATTGTATAGGCGGAATACTGACTCCACAATGGAAAGAGGATTTGGTAATGCAAAGAAAATATGATCAGTTAAGAGAATGCAGTTATGTTGGCCTGCACTGATTTCCACGAAAGGAAAGGTGTACAGCTTGCTATGGAAACCATTTTCATAGGTAATCCATACACAGCGATAGAGACGTGTATTGGCAGCTCTTCAAATAATGTCAAAATACACTTAGCCTCTAGGTCTCCGGTCCTGCTCTACACCGCAACACATGGCAAGTGACTTAACGCTTTCTTAACTCTCACCAGCAATGAATGGGTACCCGGTTGGGTAATGCTATTATGTGACACTTAAAAGCATGGCCTCTTACCTTCATTACGTATCCACAGGGAACTATAACCAAAATTCGATTGACCTGGGTATTCTTCCTCTATCGCGCTAAGTATTCACAAGGTGAAAGGACTTTGCTCTAAATGAAATTATTAAATATTGTTTGGTTCTTCCGGTGGAAGCATGTGGTGTGGGTCGAGCCTGGTCATTATCGTCGCCATGAAGCCGTTGCTAGGATACGTCCTTCATCCTGTTGGTGTAGAGATGTGTCGGGAGTTCTGTTGCGGGGTTACAGGGAATTCTTCTTGCATCTATTCGCCAGCAGCATTGTTGTGTCAACTGACTCGCAGAAATCGACTTCAGGCTGCTGACGACTGTATAATTCTCGAAGTATCAACAAGAGTAAGAATCGAATTAGGAATTATTACTTTTGGTATGGTATTATATGGTATTTATTTATTATATAGGATATGTGGGATCTGCTCTGTTATATATTCTTATTGGCTTGACCGGAACATCTATCTGAACTGAAAAATATTTTCTCTAGGGCCGTAATCAGCGACAAGAGTGAGTGAGTGAGTTTAGTTTTACGTAGCACTCTGCAATATTCTAGCAATGTGTCCGTAAATATGCGAGTCTGGACTAAACAATCCAGTGATTAACAGCATGAACATCGATCTCCACAGCTGGTAACAGTTAGCGGTACATAAATTTGACATAAAACGTGATATGTAGGTATACAAGATTGGCCACTGAGAGCATTGACAACATACATTTAAGTATATAATATCCATCTGTTTATGTTAGATAGGAACATGATGGTTTTACACTTTAATAAGATTTCCTAGTTTTCGACTATTAAAAAGTACATTCTTTTAAAAGAGGTTTGGTTTTGCGTTGAAATATTTGTCAGTCACCTGATTTCTCTGACTGTCCTAGTTTTCGACTATTAAAAAGTACATTCTTTTAAAAGAGGTTTGGTTTTGCGTTGAAATATTTGTCAGTCACCTGATTTCTCTGACTGTCCAAAGACCGGGGAGATTAATGTGTAATGAAATTCATCACCTAAACCGCGTGATTTACGACCCGTGAAGGTTCGGGGTGGAATAGGCCTTCAGCAACCCATGCTTGCCATAAAAGGCGATTTGGAGGTCAGGCTCGCTGACTTGGATGACCCATGTCATCGGCTCCCAGTTGCGCAGATCGCTCATGTTGTTGATCACTGAATTGTGTGGTCCAGACTCGATTATTTTCAGACTGGGGCCATAGAGCTGGAATATTGCTGAGTGCGGAGTAAAACTGAACTCACTCACTCACTCACTGGAATATTATCGAGTGCCGCGGAAAACTAAATTCACTCATTCATATGGATAAAACCATTACTTAATGAATTTTCTAATATTTAGGGGAAATCATGTTGATAATTCATGTCTGAAAGTTATGTTCACCGTAATAATTTGGTCGATGTCGATGGGAATTTGGATGGTATTCACTTGAAATTTCTTCATAGGCCTTTTACACGTGTTCATGGGAATTGATTTAAAGGCACATTGCCCTAAAAGGCGGCTATGCTTCTCGTAAGAGGCGACTAATGGGATCGGGTGGTCAGGTTCGATGACTTGGTTAACACGTGTCATCGGTTCCCAATTGCGCAGATCGATGCTCATGTTGTTGAACACTGGATTGTCTGGTCGAGACTCGATTATTTACAGACCGCCGCCATATAGATGGAATATTGCTGAGTGCGGCGTAAAACTAAACTCACTCACTCAAACTTGAGTTCTATGTATAAATATCCAATATTTATATTTACATGCATACATACAGTAAACGATGACGCGAATGACGAATTCGTCATACATCAAAATGGCGAGACTTACGACGTACATAATAACTGCCGGTCATTTCAGCAACAATTGTGTTTTAACTGAAAACAGTATGTTAGATGGAGAAGCAGAGAGGTGGGTGGATGTATTTGTCCTTCTGGCATCCACGAATAAATAAAACTGGGATGTTTCGGGTGAAGATTGTTTTCAGTTCACATTTGTATATTATGAGTGTAGTCAAATAACCGAACTGATTAAATCCTACAGTAATCAGCTACAGACTACCATTCTCCCTTTGTTAAGCAGAAGCGACGACATGGTATTTGAGTAACACTGCTTCTGTTGTGAGGCAGCGTGCCGCTATTACTGGCTGAGAAGACGACCCAGCACCTCTGTATGTCCTTGACGTCACCAGCAGTGTGACGTCACTGTCACTGTACAAATGGCGCCACGTCAGCTGGGGAACCTCGGCTCAGTCTGAGGTCACAGAGAGTAGCGACAAAGAGTTTGTTGTTGTCTGTTTCATGATTCGCTATATTCTCAGAATAGAATTATTAAAATTTATACAGAATTACGTTAAGACGGGCGACATTCATGTACAATCACTCACCGTTTATGTTTATACTCAGTTTACAATTTTCCTACCTGGTCATGCGAGGTTCCAAACACAAAACATGAAAAAATGTCTGACAATTCATTCAACAACTTCTATTTATAGTCAAAAAGAAAAAAAAGAAAACACTTGAATCGTGACCCACGACTACGTGAACGGCACACACCACGCCAGTGTCAGTAACGACATGTGCTCCGTCTCTGTCCACTCCAACACTGACTCAGTGTGCACCACGTGACACCAGGAGATCCACCACTCGCTGATATTCCTCCCGTCTCGATATATCGGCCGCTGTGTCCCCGTCGTTGTTCCTGGCGTTGATGTTCACCACGTTCATGGACAGTATCAACTTCACTGTCTCCGGGTCTCCACCACCACAGGCCCAGTGAAGGACGTTGCTACCGTAGCTGTCCACCGGTGACACATCAGCCCCTCCATCCACCAGGAACTTCACCACATCCCTGTGTCCATACCATGCTGCCCCCATCACCGGTGTCATGCTGCACCCTCCTCTGTAGCTGATGTCCACGTCTCCCTCGGAGAACACTATACATAGCACATAAGCATAATCACACGTAAGTGAGTACCTTTTAACTGAAACTGAAAATGAATTTGGAAGAAAACAACACGCCCGTGCTGGTACAACGAAATACCTGATACAGCCGTTCTGTGTTTTAAATGGATATGTGATGCTGCGCACTCATAAATATTCCATTTAAATGGCACCAGTCAGTGCAACTGAGGGAAGATAGCATTTACTTTTGGAAACATTCAAATGGCAATTATCATTGTACTTCTAACTGTTCAGAAACACTCTGTAAAGTTAGAGGTGTTTCTTATCCCCACTATATACTTTAAATTTGATCAACTTGCATGATATAAACAGCCCCATGGCATTTGTTCTTTGAGTATGCTGTGTGAGGACAAGAGGCAAGATAATGATGGAAAATACTACCCTTGAATTTGGCTTCCTTTACAATTTTAACAGCAGTACTGTCTAAAATGAATGACAGAAAATACATTTATGAGTGACTATTCTCTCAAACCGCTTGATTATATTTAATTAAACCTACACCATCAGTTAGTATATGAGATGGTCTATTTTTATTTGTAATTTCAAGGGCGTAGGTAAATTCAGTGTTACCCGGGCACATATCTCGCACAACGATGGATTTTCAGAGCGTTCAGAGATTATTATACCAAAGGAAATAAAAGTAAAGGGATCGCATCGATTCCCTGACCAAAATATATACAATGAGCTCATCGGATACATATTCGCAACTGCTTAAACTGAAAACAACAAATCAAGTCTGTTATGTTTGACGTTATGAAAATCTGAAATTTTCCGATATTTTATTCTCTCAGTATATGTGTGTCAGCGACACTGAGGCGAGGAGGCGGGCAGGCAGCACTGCTAGTGACAGTGTATTGCTGCAACTGTTTACGGAAAGGGGCGACTGATTCAGAATGCAAAAGCAATATAAAGAGTGCTATCATACCATGAGATGTATATGGTCAATGTCAAACGTTCCGATTGCTTTCTTGGAACTTGTGAGTGAACGTGATCACGTGACTGCCTTTGCCGCGACAGCTGTAGGTGTGTGTGATGTGTAACGAAAGCTGGTGAAGAACAGAAAAGCAAATATATAACAAATCTAGAAGCATGGTGTATGTAGTTTGGCCGATATATATAAACAATACAGTAGAGGAAAACATTCTGCTACGATCAATCATCATTATTTTTTTTATTACATATGTATGTTGGAATGTACATGGCGTTGGTTCATGACAATTACAAAAATATTTGTGCAAACACAACCAGTCTCTCGCTGAAGGAAGTGAATTCGAAGTGGCGTGTTTAGCAAAGTTGTTGTTATTGAGTTCTGGAGAAGAAGTGACAGCCCCCGTAAAGCTTAAAATATTATCCACTGAAGGGGATGAAAAGAATCACACAAACAGACCCACTGCAGTTACAAATGCTCAGGTCAGTGTAGAGAATGACAGCAGATCAGGTAGGTACTGGAACTGATACATCCAACATCTAATTCTGATGGCATGTTACCTGTTCTGTTTAGCAGAACGATAGTCGATGTGAAAGACAGTATCCCCCATAAATTTCATTCTGGTCAAATAGTATACTAAGTGATAAGATGATAACATATACTCTTCATAAAAAGAAACATGGCATGATATGTTGCAGTTTCAGAGTGCTCATATTTGGTTCAAACATAACATTATTGCTCCATTATAGTCAAATCATCACTTTAGAAATTTCAAAAACAAGATTATCCAGAAAGGACCCAGTGACCACATGAACGTCTAGTAGACGTCTATATGACATCTGCACAGGGCATTGCAAAGAGGTCTAAATATTGTCTAAAATGAACGTCTAGAAGATTCTGAAGGCTAGATGTTTAAACAACTGAAGATAGACCTCATCCAAATGTTTAACGGAGATTTAGCAGAGGTTTATGATATTTATGAGGGTATGATGATGTTGTGTGCCCCTTATTAGCATAATGTGTCACGATCTCGCTCCATCTTCACTCCATCTGGATTCTAGGTTAAAACTCTAAAACTAGATACAGTGCTGTATTAAAGGCATAACTGCATTTTTTAGATAAAATAGGATATATTGGGACATAAATACTAACTTTAGATTCCCACTGATGCAATAATATTGTTGGTTATAATGTATCAAAGAATTGCAGTTACAGTGGAAACCTGATAAGTAAACTTTCAAGGGACTCGTCAAAATTGTTTACTTATCAGGTTTTTTACTTATCCAAACTTATCAATATCTGCAAATGACAGAGTAACGGAAACCTTTGTAAGTAATATAGCATGTTTTATTGCACCGGTCTACTCACTGATACTCCCGAGCTACATATAACAATGAACAACTCATCAGGGCTGGCCTCCAGTTGTCAGTGTATTGTAAACTGCTTTATACACCAGAGCAAGTGGGATGTTTATTTACCTAGTGACTGATACATGTCTCTCATGTCAAATTATATGGTGATCGCTAATTTAGTTGTCAGGTCCCGTTTGGTCAGTAATTTACTTCCAGGGACCATGTGAAAACGTTTACTTAAGCAGTATTGTTTACTTATCCAATTTTAGTTAACAGGACTCAAATAATGATGATTAATGAAGAAGTTTGCCGGGACCAAAGAATAGTGTTTACTTATCCAATATGTTTAGTTAGGAGGCTTTTACTTAGGCGGTTTCCACTGTGTTTTTTAAGGCAGGGGTTGCAATTATGCCTTTAAAAATAGATAGCTATTGACAACAACACAGTTGTTTCCAAATGAATATAAAACACATTTATTCAGTGTACAAATCGACATCATAATTTGCACCAGTGCTACAAAATAGCATATAAATAGAAAGATGGTCTGAATGACAAAACTGCATTTCAGCATTTGCTTTTCAATATACATTATTCAAACATAATTCAA
Organism: Haliotis asinina; assembly: GCF_037392515.1. Classification (NCBI taxonomy): domain Eukaryota; kingdom Metazoa; phylum Mollusca; class Gastropoda; order Lepetellida; family Haliotidae; genus Haliotis; species Haliotis asinina. The sequence goes on along the minus strand of NC_090292.1, from coordinate 17,098,504 downwards.
AATTTTGAAACCATAACTAGTGAGTTTAATTTTACACCACAGTCAGAAATATTCCAGCCTTGTAGCAGTGGTCTGTAAACCAAGTCAGTGAGCCTGAGAACCTGATCCCATTAGTTGCCTCAACAAACATGGGTTACTAAACATCAATTTACACCCGTATCTTCATAAGGCGAATCCATTTATATGGAGACATTGGCATCTTGTGCTCTTGTTCATGTTTTTAACACTCAAAGCCAATTAGAGAGTGGCCAAATGTATTTGGGATTACACATTCTATGTTAAAAACAGATTCTAGTTGTGCTTTGGGGCGAGGTCACATCAGGGATTCAAACCCACACCCTCAAGAGTCAAGAATCTAATTGCCAGCACACAAAGTCAGCTGCTCAGCCAGAGCGGCTAGTGGAAGCAATCTGGCTGTACGTAATGTGTTCTGCCACCCCCACCACACCTCCCAGGAGCATTTGTCAGAAACTTGGCCATCTTCTTATACATATATGCAGAAAGTTTTATTTTTAATTCAGCTATCAAGAAAATAAACTTAGGACACAACGAAACCTTACCCTTGCCGTTCAGCCACGAGGAAATGTTCGCCACCAGAAGAGGACACATGATGTTAAAGTCGATGATGCTCCCTTGTCCCTTGTGTGATCGTATTTAAAAAAAGAGCATTCCCTTATTAAATATGTATGTCAGTATATCATGTGAGATATTAAAGAGTAAGGTAAGAGCTTCAAGCAATCAAGGTGGCAGTCATTTCTGGTTGTTGAATATTTATGTCATCTCTTGAATACTGAGTGCCAGAATCTTAAAACAACTACACCTGAAACATCAGACAGCTGTAGGTATCAGAAATACAAAATTAGTCTGTTACTTTAGCTTCTCTGAGTTAACTACGGTTTTACATTTTTTCTTTACTTTGGATTTAATTATTCATTTTACTGTATTCCAGGACCAATGCATATAGATAGTAAGCTTACTTTGGGTAAGTTAATTTGTCCTGGCTAATGGTAACATTGATACAATTGAAAAACCCTGGGTGTTGAGATACTCTTTTCCATGTGTATATACAATGTGCAGAAACAAATGAGCAACAGTTGTTCCATTCAGGTTGTCATGTATTAGCAGTCTGACATTTGCATAAATGTGCATAAATAACATTTTACTGTCAAAACTTAGAGAACTTGTTTCTTCTTACACCACTGTAGCAAAATTGTTGTATCTTGACTGCTTGTTGCTCCATCAGTTTTTTTAGGGTGTCTGGGAACACCTGGTGTCCTAGTGCACCAGAGTTATCTAAGAAGTATGTTGTATCAAACATGCCCTGCAGCCAGGTCTGTTTCAGCAGATGGATTTACTCCAGTAATACAATAAGGTGGTGCTGTCATATCTCAGGAATACTGCTCACTGTCAGACAGACAGACAGACAGACAGACAGATGGTTTAAGGTTCATTCTCTCCTTAAAACGACCAACGTTGCTGCCTGTTGTGTCTCATCAGCAGACAAAGGGGAGACAATTTCAAAACTTAGGTTGAAGAGTTGCTCCTTCGATGAGCTGCCAGCATGCAATTCTCAGAGTGCTGGTCTAAACTATTAATGGGCCAGCTCATTGTTCTAACAAGAAAACATGATCATTGTTGACAGGCATATTGGTATTGACAATTGATGGGATTTTAGACATGGAGGGGCCTTCTTCATTTATAATGTTTTTAACAGCTTCATATACTGTTGGATGTTCCTGGGTCAGCCATAAAAAAAGTAATAGACTTTGCTTCTTTTTTCACAGGAAGCAATTGTTTGTTTCATACTGTTTCTGTTTAATTTCAGGACGGAACCTCGAAGAGAGGCTGAATAGAAGACATGGGATGCTGATGCTGCAATGTGTCATATATTTGACTAACACATGTAAACACCTCGAGTTTTAATGGTCATATCATCTCTCAGTGTGACTCCATAAGTTTATAAAATGAGCCATGCATTTTCACTGAAGGGGTCTTTTGTCCACACTCGTCACTTTTCTTGGTCGAACAGAGCAAAGATAGAGTTAGATCACAAGGTGTACTCTTTCATATCAAACACTTGATTGTCTGGTCTACACCTGATTATGTAAGTTCTAAGTTAGAATATACCAGAGTTAGGGGGCTTGTGCTAGGGTTAGGTACAGTGTCGGGCACATCACAGCAAGGGTAGAGTTAGATCATAAGTTTCAGTTTTTCACTCACCATATCTATCACTTGATTGTCTAGTCGAGACATAATTACGTAAGTTCGAAACTAGAATATACCAAGGGTAGAGTTGGGGTTTGTTTTGGGGTTAGGTATAGTGTCAGGTACATCACAGCAAGGGTAAAGATAGATCACAGGATGCAATCTTTCACTGTCCATATCAATCACTTTATTGTCTAGAGCCCACCTGAATATGTAGTTTCTAATTAATTGTATGTACAGGAATAGATTTGGGGTTTGTATTAGGTTTAGGGACACTGTCAGGTAGACCACAGCAAGTTTAGAGTTAGATCACAGGGAGATGTCTTTCACTCACCATATCTATCACTTGTTTGTTTAGTCCACACCATACTGTTTGGTGGATGGTCTACATGAGGTGGATGGTCTACACGAGGTGGATTGTATCTGTAGGGTGAATGGGATATAGTCACAACAGGGAGCATGGTCTGAGAAGGGTGGATGGTCTACATAGGGTATATGGTGACAACAGTGTGAATGGTCTACAAGGGATGGATGGTCTACACGAGGCACCCCTTCAGTATGTTTGAGTTCAGGAAGCAGAGTGAGTGGGTGGCACCTGTATAGAATCTGAGGGTTGATGATATATGGTAAGGGTGTTACACTTGGATACTATCTGAGGGTTAAGGCACGAAGGTTAGACAAGCAGGGTATGTGGGTACCCCTTTTGTAGCAAAGGGGCATAGAACCTGAGTAAATGTGTTGCAGCTTTTGCATCTGTGCAGATAAACGTAATAAAGAATGACAATTACTGCTTACTAATATTGATATTTTTATGGGTTCAGATATGTCTGGGTGATAACCTTGAGTCTTGGTGTCGTCCATGTTAGTTAAAGGTATGAGCCACCCAGGTGTGTCCCCATTAAATTCACACTGTCAGACAACATATAAACCATCTTCATTATTCCAATCTTTAGTGTAAACTGTGTCCAACTCAAAATTGCAAGCATGGTTTCGGAAGTCCCAAATATCGCTATTTGTTATCAACCGTACACTTTTATTTACACAAGTAATACAATTTGTAATTGCATAGTAAATAAATCACCAAATAACAATATTTTCAAAACATTTTCCAAAGGTTTCATAGGTTTGTTTTTTGTTTTTTTTAATGCTGTTGTAGTGTTCTGAAGACATAATTATATTTGTCATGTTAACCAAAAACATTTTGGACACGTACCAAACCACACAAATAAGGTGTGAATATCTCACAACTGCTGAAATACTTGAAATCCTGTATATCCTCCTATATGTTGTGTTGGAAACTTTCGGAATTTTACTCTCACTCTTGCATCAGTTATTTTATGAAGGAAATCCTTTTGTGAAAGGGAGAGCGAGCTATGTTGTGATCCAGAAAACAGCATTCGAGCCGACGTTGAACAATGAGACTACTCCACGGTGCACCCCACAAATGTTTATGCGCAATAAGACTAGCTGTGAATGCCGCCTGTCTTGTATTCCTGATTCAGAGCACCACTCCCCAACCCTCAGCCACAAGCAGCCCTCCGTTTCTGAAAAGACTCTATACTATACTAATAATCATAATACAATGGGAACGGGGAAGGAATTATCTTGCACCTGCGTGTTTTTCAGATGCAAGTGTATATCTTAGATATTGTTTTTCGTTAGTAGTGTCTGCACTGACGAATAATTAAAAAAATGCATAACGTTGTCACAAGATCACTATCACAAACACCTAGAAGGGTTTTTAACGATAATAGTCGACTGTTCTTTGTATAATGAGCACACTACGAAATAACAACATTTTTGCATGAGTTACCACCTGCACATAATCGACCTGTAATAACGCTACTCTGTACTGATCGTAACTAAATCTACTAGTTGTTTGTAGCATATTGAAATGTGTAATACAGTAAGGACAGTACAGGTGACCCAAACTGAGTTTTGAAAATTAAATACAACTTCTTGCTTCTGAAGATAATTTATTCCACAATCGTATCATTATGTCCAAGTATCTTCCATTTGTCCTGGTATATAATTGCGAAAAGCTCGAGTATATGGCACTGGCTCGTGAAATAAAATTCGGATTCATAAAACTAAATATGTTTTTAATAATTTCTTGCGAGAAAAACACCCCAACCTAGTCTCAACATTGACATAAAAAAAAGATGGCGTTAAAGATGAATGCACATCCAACATGATGCACATTATTACCCTGGATAACCTAAACCACCGGGTACCCATATTCTGCTGACATTCAGATAGGGGTATCACAACCGGATCGCAATCTGATAGCCTGTCTCGTACACCTGACCTCTCAGCCATCCCAATACCACCGACATTTCATAACATTCCCGTCACAACTTCACCATTGCACAGTGTACATACTGTAAAGTACACAAGAATAAAGTGTTTAAATTTATGTCTAGACGTGCCATGTTATTGCAGACTTGGGGTTGGATTTCATCGTCTGATGTTTGTGGAGCACACACCGTGGCAAATGACGCTAGCGAAACTGATGTATTCTCTCAACATCAGTATTTAAAAGAACACGAATGTACAGCTAATTGGTCTTTTGTTCGTGCTCGCTCACAGTATTAAACGTAACTAACATGGCATTTCGCAATGATTTTGACTAATAATAAGAATAAATGAGTTTAGTTTTACACCACTCTCGGCAATATTCCAGTCATATGGCGGCGGTAAGTATTCGAGTCTGGACCAGACAGTAGAGTAATCTTTATTAACAAGAGGATCGCCACAGCTGGCGCAATGGGTAGCGAGCCCGTCTCCTGACAGCATGGCTTTGACTTCTGTCCCATTACCTGAAACCAAACGTGTTCTTTACTCATATTCACATTTTTGTGTGACGCTTCAGTCAGTTTGAACTGTCAAAATAAGCCTGGCCAGCAGATTTTACTGCCCTCAGCACAGACTGAAGGCAATGTGAAACATGATCCAGCAGACTCGAGTCTGTCCAGTATCTTCATGTCCAAGCGTGTAAAGCTGGGGACCAAGATGGCCACTATCCCAAACCCAAACACCTCATCCTTCCCAGTTATTTGTTTAGGGTATACAGCTGAATTTGTAACAGGTTAAAGTGTTCGCTCCTTCCACTGAAGGCCTGGGATCCATTGCAGACATTGGTATGTGGTCACCTGCTGGGCTATACCTAAAAGCTGGATGCCGAGTTTTGTTTCAGGCGCGCATTTTCGTAAGGTTTGAAAAGTGAACGTTGTGCGAGAAATGCGCTTGTGTGGTCCTGGGTGTGCATACGGCTATAAAATTACACACAAATGTAGAATATTTAATTTCCTATCCGTTGGTATAAATATGCGACTACCTCAGGGGTTTGAGAAATAGGCACTGCAAAATGTTGTCCAAAACTTTTGTGTGCGTTAAAAAACAGTACATTTCTCCGTTTTTATCGTGCACCGATAAATGCAGTCTGCTGCGATCTTTTTTAATTTGGCATCTTTACATAAAGTATGAGCGAAGAAAATATAGCTTGATATCTGAACGACATAAGTGTATATGAAATGGATTTATGTGCTAATGCATAACGTCATACGCACAAAATATAAAATGACCTGCAATAAATGTAAAACATCGATTTTCTTCTATGACCTCAAAAGTCGACAGAGAGGTCATGCACGTATATAGATAAGGGGGCATAATTCCGCTATGCTTTACATTAGGTCGATGTAACTCCGATCACATGGAGAGAACTTGCTGTGGATACGGACAGTATATTTTCGTTATGTTTTGTTCACACCGAACCAAACTACACAGTTCCCCAGTGTGAGCGGATACCATCCGGGAGTTTTTCAATTTTTAAGAAAAGATGCAAGTGTACTACATCAGAAAGCAGGTAATAGCAATCCGGACTCCCCAATCCGATACATAATTTAGTTCTTAGATACCCATACTCTCCTGTTTGTCTGGATATATTTTGATTAATTTTGCATCATTATTAACGGAGCAAGAGACACATCTTCAATGTAATGAAATAACTGAAAATAATGCGACATTTTTGTTGACGTCATGGCATGTTTTGTGTATTTTGTGACGTCGGAAAAAGACGACACTGGTTTGCTGATTAGTATATATCTAACCTAAATTCCACTCAATGTGTAAAAGATCTCGGCTTCTGTGTCAGAATTCAACACTTTCTAGACAAAACATAAAATGAATGGCTTTACCACTGAAATAGGGTCCTGAATATATCAACAATTAGACGGTTTTACTATGTTTCTTATTGTGAGCAACACGCGCACCTGTCTGGCATCAATTCACCATAAATTAAAATTTCATAACACCTGTACATTCATTGAATATTCATTTAGGAAATAGACTTTTCTTCTTATGATTATGAAATTATTTCGCTTCATAAGTATGCAATGAAAGGTACAAAGAGATCGCTTTTTCAGTATGGAACTATTAGAATATGGACGTAAGGTTTGTCCAAATTACGACATGACCTGGTTTATATATTTTTAACAATTTTCGTATAAATATTGTTTGAGTTAGATATTCTGCCATTAAAGTAAGTTTGAATTAACTTTATTATCTAAAACAATGATAATGAATCATAAAACGATTTTGACAACTCGCACCTGGTCAGTCACACAATTTTCATGACTGTTTTGTCTAATAAAACGACACAAACCAATACATGGAAGAAGACAAGTCTTTTGAATATGTGTGCCTATACATTTCATACAATGAACAAATCATTTTCATTAATATTAACAGTTTTACTTATAAGGTTGAATTAAATCGCTGTTTATTAACCTGTTCATATGAAAATGCAATATTTATCCCAACGTCCTGAATACAGTACATCACAGGAACTAAAGCACATGTTGCAGTAATGGCAACGTGTGATCTTCTAACACTTGTGTAAAGGCTTAAAATGTGGTATAGTACACTTACTGAGTCTGTTTCCCATGTAAATATTATTCAAACAATCAAAAGCTTTCAAAGAATATAAACGCATGCCCTATATCCACATATGCTGTGATGCTGAACACGGATATATGCAAATACTGAAATCAGTTTCATGAAAAAATGTCTGAACGATAAGCAAAATATACATCACAATACTGAAAGTGCAATATGGCCATTGTGTTTTCTCTTGTTCAGCCGACCTTCACCTAAAAGAAATTGCGTAATATGTGCAACAATGTTGACGTATGACATCACTACCTATGACCGATTTCTTTCAAAATGGCGGCTTCGCTGACAAGGGACAAAAAGATCCTTAATCAAGGAAAACGTCCTCGCAAAATCCTGTGTACCCTTGTTTCCCAAATTCTCAACTCAAACACAATTACTAACACATGAGTTCAGATTAGTATCTGTAGTGGATCTGGTCAGTACAGGGAGATGGTGTTGAAGTGTGCCTCATCAATCAGCTTAATAACTCACTCACTCAAACTTGAGTTCTATGTATAAATATCCAATATTTATATTTACATGCATACATACAGTAAACGATGACGCGAATGACGAATTCGTCATACATCAAAATGGCGAGACTTACGACGTACATAATAACTGCCCGTGCTGGTACAACGAAATACCTGATACAGCCGTTCTGTGTTTTAAATGGATATGTGACGCTGCGCACTCATAAATATTCCATTTAAATGGCACCAGTCAGTGCAACTGAGGGAAGATAGCATTTACTTTTGGAAACATTCAAATGGCAATTATCATTGTACTTCTAACTGTTCAGAAACACTCTGTAAAGTTAGAGGTGTTTCTTATCCCCACTATATACTTTAAATTTGATCAACTTGCATGATATAAACAGCCCCATGGCATTTGTTCTTTGAGTATGCTGTGTGAGGACAAGAGGCAAGATAATGATGGAAAATACTCCCCTTGAATTTGGCTTCCTTTACAATTTTAACAGCAGTACTGTCTAAAATGAATGACAGAAAATACATTTATGAGTGACTATTCTCTCAAACCGCTTGATTATATTTAATTAAACCTACACCATCAGTTAGTATATGAGATGGTCTATTTTTATTTGTAATTTCAAGGGCGTAGGTAAATTCAGTGTTACCCGGGCACATATCTCGCACAACGATGGATTTTCAGAGCGTTCAGAGATTATTATACCAAAGGAAATAAAAGTAAAGGGATCGCATCGATTCCCTGACCAAAATATATACAATGAGCTCATCGGATACATATTCGCAACTGCTTAAACTGAAAACAACAAATCAAGTCTGTTATGTTTGACGTTATGAAAATCTGAAATTTTCCGATATTTTATTCTCTCAGTATATGTGTGTCAGCGACACTGAGGCGAGGAGGCGGGCAGGCAGCACTGCTAGTGACAGTGTATTGCTGCAACTGTTTACGGAAAGGGGCGACTGATTCAGAATGCAAAAGCAATATAAAGAGTGCTATCATACCATGAGATGTATATGGTCAATGTCAAACGTTCCGATTGCTTTCTTGGAACTTGTGAGTGAACGTGATCACGTGACTGCCTTTGCCGCGACAGCTGTAGGTGTGTGTGATGTGTAACGAAAGCTGGTGAAGAACAGAAAAGCAAATATATAACAAATCTAGAAGCATGGTGTATGTAGTTTGGCCGATATATATAAACAATACAGTAGAGGAAAACATTCTGCTACGATCAATCATCATTATTTTTTTAATTACATATGTATGTTGGAATGTACATGGCGTTGGTTCATGACAATTACAAAAATATTTGTGCAAACACAACCAGTCTCTCGCTGAAGGAAGTGAATTCGAAGTGGCGTGTTTAGCAAAGTTGTTGTTATTGAGTTCTGGAGAAGAAGTGACAGCCCCCGTAAAGCTTAAAATATTATCCACTGAAGGGGATGAAAAGCTGTATGGGGCTAAGATTTCCTTCCTTGTTGAGGCCCCAGGCTGCGAAGATCTCCTCCTGATTACGGGTGGCCGTCCTTCTTGAGAATTTTCTTAGCTTGCCGTCATGGAGGAGTCTTGTATGGATGGTGACCTGGCGTGCCTCTTTATGTCGGGCTTCCACAAGTTTGTACAACCCGAGCGTTCTTTCCCCATTGCGGGAGTTGATTCGCCGGTTCCATCCTACAACACAAATACCCACATTTTAAATGCTGTGCTCCCATTTTTCATTCTATTATTTCTATATGTTAATTTAATAAATATATATACATGTACTTATTATTTATTTATACTTACCTTTGATTAAACATCTCCAAGTGTCAGATAAGAAAACATTGCTAGAGTACCTCTTGGACATAGGTATCACAGTATCAATTAGGAAAGTACCTCAAAAACAAACACAAAGTTTGTTGTGTGATATAACTTCTTTTGTTTCATATCAAATAATACAAATGTCATGAGCATTAAAAACTAATAAAGCAATGTATGGCCATTTTGACTTTTCTGTGTGGCCATTTTGACTTTTTTGTGTGGCCATTTTGACTAGAGTCAGTGTGGCCATTTTGTCGTGTGGCCATTTTGACCTGTTCCCAACAAGGACTTTCCATACAAACTCATGTTCGACTGCTATTTCAGTGCTGCGACATTTGGCCCAAAGAGCCTGTAACTGTTGGTATGTGGGAATAATACGTATTATTTCCTGTGTAATCCGAGGGTCTTCAGGTATAAGTAAATAAAAACTCGTTCTTCAAATAAACTAGAGCACACCTGTCATGGTAGTAAGAGTGCAAGCTTATTGTCCCACCTCAAGGGATTCACCTGAACGGCCCATAAACGCCAGCAAACAAATGTTTGAATGCTTTTACTGTTGAACTAAATTCCGCCAATTAGGCATAAGGTGGGAAAACACTCACTCACTCACTCACTCACTCACTCACTCACCCACCCACCCACCCACTCACTCACTCACTCACTCACTCACTCACTCACTCACTCACTCACTCACTCACTCACTCACTCACTCACTCACTCACACTCACTCACTCACTCACTGTTGAAGACTGGATTGAAGCTTCCGTTACAGGGTATGTCGACAGCTGGGCCTGTCTCTTAATTGCGTGTGCACTGTCTGGGTGACTGTGTATGCTCCCATAGATATAATATCTTTCACCCCAAAACTTTGCATATTGTCTTCGATGCTAAAACTCGTATTAATAATATTATGACATATACGCCACTTTTACTTGGGGGTCTACTTATAAGAAGTTCAACTTATCGATTGCAGTCGCTTCTTATACACTTCACTGCAATGTACCAAGTTTTGTTCATGTTTTAAAATAGATATTCATGATTGTGTAGCCCCGCTGATTCAGATACATGTTAATCAATGGATGTTTTCAGCTGAGTATCAGTTTCTGTTCTGATACACATACAGTAACGTTGCTTGAAGGAAGTATATTTAGGAAAAAATACTAATACAGACTCGTGCGATGTCTTTTCAGCTATCCTAATTATCAAATGTCCTTGTTATCTTAATCAAAGTCCATTGTACAAAATATCAGGGTCAAAGCAGCAAGAGTTTTCCAGATAGGCAAGGCCAGCGAACGGTTACTTCACTTGGATGAAACAACATCATTGAACATTGTTATGTCAGAATAGATTTATCCTGTGCTCTAGATATCCCTCTCTTTGCACCCCTTCCACGTAGAAATAGTGAACTGTGTCAATATTTTAATGATAGTTCGTGAAACAACATTTGAACTTTTAGGGCATGAATTCTTCATAAAGACTCACAGAGTTGGTCTGATGTTTTGGTTACTGTCAGCATTTCTTGGAGTTTCATATGTTTATTAGTTTTCCAGTCGGATTGCAATTCATCACCTGGTTTTGAGTCAGTCGTATTGTAGAGCATTTACAAATGCCTTCATATAATATATAAGTTTGGCGTTAAACAATAAGCTAACAACCTCGTATTATATTCTTGCAAGTTCAGTGTCTTCTGACCATATACTATATACTTATTTATAACATTAATTATCAACGCTATTCATGAAGCCACAGATATATCAGGGTGCTCTGATTGGCTGTACATTAAAACAGGTGCGGGTCCTTGATCAGTCCACACAAAAACATTTATGAGGTTTTGCTGCTAGTCTTAATTACAATACTGATGGGGATAGTGTCTTGGATAGATGGGCAAAATGCCCATCAACCTGTCCCTCATCAATAAAATAGAAACTTGACTGACGTGTATATACGAATTGCTTTTAAAACAGGTGCAGTTCCTTGATCAGTCGACACCAAAACATTTATGAGGTTTTGCTGCTGGTCTAAATTACAATATTGATGTGGTTAGTGTCTTGGATAAATGGGCAAAATGAAACTTGACTGACCTGTATATATGCATATGAACTGAATTGTTTTTCAGAAGTTTGGAAGAAGGCTATACATCCGTGCTTCCGGTACAACGAAGTTGTGCCTTGACTCAAACTGGCACAAGAAACTCTGACGTATTTTTTTTTGACATATGAGTCTGTAGTCTGTAAACAATCGTGACATTTTGAAAATTGGTATTTATGATGTACGTGGACATTTATTGTGTGTATTTGAAACTAAGATTAAAATCTGAAATTATATGCGATCCCTTATTTTTCTCTCTCAGTATATGTATGCCAGAAACACCCAGGCGCGGAGGCTGGCAGGCAGCGTTGTTAGTGACCTGTGAGTTCATTCGTAACTACTCGGGTCATTCCGGAAAGCCGGATGGCGTCTCGTACCCATCTCGTGGCCACGTTTAAGACTGGGTCTTGTCTAAGCGCAAACGGGCGCGGAGATGAAACTAGTCTAGATTGACGGACTATTTCCATGGAAAGATAACTCTGTTTTCAAGCATGGCTACTTCAAGAAAGCGAAGTTTCAAAGTTTGGCGGTGTCACTATTTCCATGCTTCGATATGCAGTAAAATGTTCACACGCAAAATATTTTATGATATAACACAGTAGTCACTGTAAGTAAGTTTCTTAGTCCGTTAACAAATATCAGTAGCCAAAAAATTATATGATCACAGAAATAAACATTAAAATCGAAAATCACTAAGAAACTATATCAGACTTTTTCACATATTACTACGCGCGATGTGATTGGTTTGCCACGATTCTAGGCAGTAATGGCGTACGATAGGGGTACGAGCCTTCTTGCAGGGTACGGAAAGAGGCGAGTAGTTACGAATGCTGTGAGTTGCGCAGCAGTTTACGGAAAGGGGCGATTGATTCAGAATGCGAAAACATTAAATAGCCCTATCATACCATGAGGTATCTATGAACAATGTCAAACGTTCCGATTGCGTTTTTTTTTAATTTGTGAGTAAACGTGATCACGTGACTTCCTTTGGCATGGAAAATGTTGGTGTGTGCGATGTGTTCGAAAAGCTGGTTAAGAACAGAAAGTAAAAGTATTGTAATCCTAGAAGTATGACGTACATATTTGACCGATATTTATAAGCAATGCTATAGGGGGAAACAATTTGTAACGAATTTATTTCAGTTTTCTTTGATTAAATATGTCACTAAATATGTCGAATGTACACAGTGTTTGGTTCCATGACTATTACAAAACATTTGTGCAAACGCAACCAGTATCTCGCTCAAGGAAGTGAATTTGAAATGGCGATCTCGAATGTTTGAGTCTTGGAGAAGTGACAGCCCCGGTACACTTAAAATCGTCCAGCCACTTTGAAAAGCTTATATCAACTGCATTTACTTCAATGGAAATGGCCGAACTACCACAGTGAGTATAAATGTTGGAAAGACAGACTTCCTCCCGTATCCCCCCTTAAATTAGCAAGTCCACACCATTTTTAAATCAACGGTTCAGATTTTTAAAACTATTTTTCCAAGGTTTGTTGATACATCAGATTTGCAACAAACTTTATCTGATTAAATTCTGCCCATCCGCTCTTGATCAACAAGGTGATCAAGTGAACTACTGTCAACTCTGCGAAATGTCCACATTTCCATTTTTGTAAAAAAAAGGTGACACCTTTTTATTTCAAATACCATTCTATTTTAAGTAAATGTTGATTTCAAAGATTTTTTCCCCAACCGGACGGAAGTCTTACCATGTAGATATGCCTAAGCGTGAATGTCATAAGCTCTAGATCTGTTCTGATTGTTTAGATCTGTAGACGTTAACTGAAATCAATACTTCTGGTGGGTTTCCTGTCTGTCTGTGTCAGAACATGGTCCTCTGCGTCTTTCAGTGATACTCATTAAGTGTGCCATACTGTGACATCTAATGCTGAATGTGCGTATTATCATATCTGTTTTCACCAGCATTACTTAAAGGGGCACTGATGCGGAGCAATTTCCGTGGACTGGTGTAAACTTTTGTTATTGTTTTTCTACCGTGAGTACCCAGATGATATCCCAGAATTCGTGACTGGTTCGTGACCTCTGCTGCGCATTCCGCAAGCGCAATTGATAGTTTAGTTATAGACAGATCAACTTAGGTGAAGTCATTTTTACTTCATTACAAATATATTATGAAAACAAATGAAACACTTTGAAGGTTAATCATCTGCCAGTGCTAGAAATGGTAAAAAACTATTAGGACAGAAAAATAACGAAGCCAATGTACGTCTCTATATTTTGTCTCATAACCCTAATTAGTTTATTGTCATATTTGTATGATTCTGAAAATTAATAAAAGAACACATGATCTGCTTATACTCATAGTAAATTTCTAACACAACAGCAACATTTATACATTGTATAGATTGCCAATGTGGATCCTATTTCACACACATACGCCATCTAGTGTGTGTTTTCTGTCATACAGATTCTGCTGAATGCTACAACAAATAAATTAAAACAAAATGCAAATAATGAATGTAAAACAAACTAATTTTATAGCAACAATGTCAGGCTACTACCTTGTTCAGGAATGTATCCATCAATATCCACGTAAAAGAAATCGTATTCCATTCATCTGCAGCTGGTAAATAATCCTGCTCTGTGTCGCGTGTCTTGCAACTGTCCAGTTTCCGAAAAAGTAACACATCGTTTCACGTCTTTCGTTGGTGAAAACCAGATAACCATCTCATTGGTCTCCCAAGATAGCACACCTGGCAACTAATTGTATGATGTCCACTATTCTAAGTAATTTAGTTAACCAATAATGAGCAATCAATCAATCAACCCAAGGGTGGTTAATTCTTTGAACGGAGGATGCTGTTTTTACACTCACTCTTTACGACAGGGTGTAGTCATGTACACACACTGCCTTTTGACAAATCCGCTAGAAGATAAAAGTAATTAATCAATCAGTGTGTTATCGGTTAATTCTTTGATCGATGTTTGTTTTTGTAACTCAGCTGATAAACCCTCTTGCATCACTTACATGCACATATTACATAACATACAATACATTTGCCACTACAGACCTTAATTTGTAATGTTGAGTATTTACTCCAGACAGGAGAAATGCCAAATGGGAACCTTTGTTGAGTAACCGAAGTGGTGTTACTACTAATTATACCTGTTATAAATTCACTAATTGACCATCCAGAGAATGATGACAAATAACACGTGTAGGTTTACACCATCAAACGCGAGTTCTAGGAAGGAAGATGTAATCTCTGTGTCGCATGCAGCCTGAAAACACTTATGGGCCGAAACTGTTTTGAGGATACCAACGGAATTTCGTTACATAAGGAATACACACAGGCATTTGCTGTGTACTTGGGTAAATAGGTGAAATAAGGGTTTTTTTACGTAAGAAAATTTTCAGATTTCTCTACCAAAGGCAAAGTCATCGTTTATTGTTTACGAATTCAAATAAATCAACTGTGTGTTTTTATTATCATAAATAATAAACCATTGTAGCTACCATAGCTACCCAAATTTACGTGTGATATTTCCTATCACAGCTGAACCAACACTCAAAACTACCTATATATAAAGCTTTGCAATCTTCCGTACTGAAACAAATGGCTTGCTACGTGCCTGTAGACATCATATTTTCATGTAACATGATTAAATATCGAGGTTAAAAACACAGAAATAGGATCAAATTGGATCAGTAACTAGATACCATCCAAGCATCCGAAAAGAACTGCACTGCTGGGATATTTTGTTACGATCAGACAAGGAATACCACGGATATTTTTAAACAAATGGCATATGATGGGCATCCGGCCTCCTGACTGTTTAGGTGAAGAGATTCTGCTAATATGGACAGGAGCCCAGTTCCTTTGTCCGTCACGGTCGAAGGAGCGGGCGCTGACCAATTTGCGGTTTGGTTTCGTAATTAGACCCTTGGCGAGAAACATTATTCGCTCCGCATCAGTGCCCCTTTAAGTCAAGTACATCTGCCATCTGTAAAACTACATCATAAGTAAAACCATAACAGTACCATAACATAAGCCATGTGTCCAGTAAGTCACAAATGCACCTTTATGAAACACCTTTCTTGTAAACCACACGACATTGATGTTTCTTGTTCAAATTCTAATAAAACTGGAATTTATTTGCATAGTGTAGCTACACAGACAATAAAATTCAAGAAGTTCTCATGTGAAAATCTATGACAAGCATAGTACCGGCCTTGCAAGTTGATCCATTCTGTCTTGAAATGCTACTATTTTGGTCTTCGACAGGCAGAAGTCTCTGTCAGGGTATTTACTGGCTTTTACTCAAATTCTAATAAAATTGGAATCTATTTGCATAATGTAGCATTAAAGATAATAACCCATCTAAACTGAATCAACTTTGGTGTGAAAATCTATGACAAGCACGGTACCCAGCCTTGCAAGTTGACCCATTCGGTCTTGAAGTGCTATAATTTTGGTCTTCGACAGGTAAAAAGTCACTGTCAGGGTATTTGCTGGCTTTTACTCAAATTCTAATAAAATTGGAATTATATTTGCATAATGTAGCAATATAGGCTGTAGCCCATCTAAACTCTGTCAATTTTGGTGTTTGCATACTGTAGCTGTACAGCCCCCTTAATCCAATCTGTTCCGGTGTTAAAATTCCAGACAAGCACAGTAACCGACCTGGCAAGTTGACCCAGTCTGTCTTCACATGCTACACTTCGCTCCTCAAAAGACAAAGTTGCTGTCAGGGTAGTTGCTAGTGAAGATACAAGGCTACTCACTGACCACAACATTTTATATAAAATGAAAGTGTTACTGAAAACAGAACCCTGTCAATTTAAGAACACATTCACTTATATTACAGTGCGAGAACCAGCCAAGTGCCAAATCTAAGGTTGCACCCCAGTTATGCGAATCTCTGGAAATCACAGCAGTTTGGGGTCCTTTTTGTGGGAAATAAACCTTCACATTTGATTGAAATGGAAAGTTCCTGCAAATACATTTTACATGCAGAGTGCAAGACCCAGCTGAGTGTCACAACTGTTTGGATTTCCACCCAGATATGTCGTATTCACAAGTCGCCAGTGCTCTGTACTTTTAGTTTGGAAAATAGTTTTGTTTTTGGAAATTTTTGAAAATGAAAATACTCACTTCTGCTTCACCTGTGAATATCAGGGTTTGAATTGATCTCCACGTAATGCACGCTTGTCCTAAGAGGTGACTAATGGGATCGGGTGGTCAGGTTCACTGATTTGACTGACACATGCATTCATATAACCCAATTGCATAAATTGATGCTAATGCTGTTGACCGCTGGATTGTCTGGTCCATGCTCGATTATTGTCAGTCTGCCACCATACAGTTGGGGTATTGATGAGTTTGAAACTAAACTCACTCACTCACTCACTAACTCACTACTGCTTCGTCAATCATTTGATTGATGAATTTGTGTTTGGCACGCCGTAATTTGATGTATGGTATCGTGAAATAAATAGGTAGACTATGAACAGCAGCAGGCGTTGAGTTGTAGGTAGAACATACTTTCCCTTTTAAGAATAACCACCTAAGCAGCTCTTGGTTAGACGTGATCTCAGTAACTTGTGCTTGTGGCAAAAGATGACTAATGGGATCTGATGTTGAGGTTCTCAGAGTTGACTAACTCATGTCATCATACTTTTGATCACTGGATTGTCCGGTCCATATTGGATTATTGTCAGACCGCCACCATAGAGCTGGAGTATTGTTTAGTTTAAAACTAAACTCATTCACTCACTCACTCACTCACTCCTGCTTCATCAATCATTTGATCGATGAATTTGTCAGGATGCCGTAGTTTGAGGTGCATCATGATGTAAATATATACATACACAATGAACAGCGGGCGTTGAGTCACAGTTAGGACATTCTTTCCCCCTTAAGAACAGCCACACGACAAAACCTAGGTTAGACCTGATTTCACTAACCTAAAAGACAACTAACTGCTTGTAGTAAAAGACGACTAATGGGATCTGATGGTCAGGTTTGTTGACTCAGAAAAAGACATTGATTTAGATAGTTTCGGGGATAATTGGGCAAAATGCCCTGTCACACTGCCCGTCATTAGTACAGAGACAAAATACATGTAGATAGGATTAATGTCTGGTTAAGCCTAGAACTAAAAAATAAAATAAGTCCCTGTTGGTATAACAAGGTTTGTCAGTGCTCTAACCCAATGTGGCACAAGAAACAAAGGTACGGGTTATTTGCTGACACTTATGTGATAGTCTGTGAACAATCATGATATTTTGAAAACATTATGATGTTCGTGGACATTTATTGTGTGTATTTTTAACACAACACATACTTGAATTGCCAGCTGCCTGATGGTCTATGACGAATAGCTTATACATCTGTCCTATGTTTTGGATATTCAACGCTTCTACACACATGATATTCCATCTAAATGACAACACTCTATGCAGTTGGGTTAAGAGAGCATTTACCTTTGGGAAAATTCAAAGGACAATTATTATTATACTTCTAACTGTTTAGAAACACTCAATTTGTAAGATGTAAACAGTCCCGTGGATTTGCTCATTGAGCATGTTATACGAGGACGACAAACAAAGTGATGATGGAAAATATTACACTTGAATTTGGCTTCGTTTAAGATTTATCAGCAGTACCATCAAACATGAATGTCAGAAAATGTGCTTATGAGTGACTATTCTTTCAAACCGCTTAATTATATATGCAGTGGAGAGACTGAATGGTAGCTGTGCGAGCACATGGGGGACATACTCGAAACTGATTTTGTTTACTTAAATTGGAAACAGCAAATCAAGTCTGTAATGTTTGAAGTGATTAAAATCTGAAATTTTATGTGATCTCTTATTTTTGTCTCACAGTATATGTGTGACAGAAACACTGAGAGAAGAGATGAGCGGGCGGGCAGCACTGTTAGTGACAGTGTGTTGCTGCAACGGTTTACAGTTTACGGAAAGCGCCGATTGGTTCAGAATGCAAAAAAACAAGAAACAGCTAGTGCTATCTTGTGATGAGATGTCTATGGTCAGCGTGAAACCTTCTGATTGTTTTCTTGGAATTTGAGTGAACCTGATCACATGACTGCATTTGCCAGGACAGCTATGGGTGTGCACGATGTGTTACAAAAGCTGGTTAAGAACAGAAAGTAAATATATAGTAAATCTAGAAGTATGAAGTATGTAGTCTGGCATATATTTATAAGCAGTACTGTAGGGGAAAACATTCTGTTATGAATCAATACTCAATTGTCTTTCATTCAATGTGTATTTTTGAATATCCACGGTGTTGGTTCATGACAATTACGAAAACATTTGTGCAAACACAACCTGTCTCTGGAAGAGTCGAGTTTGCTTGTATAACGAAGGTGTCAGTTATACGCTCTTCTCACGCGACCCGCTAAAAAAAGTCAGTTATTGAGTTCTGGAGAAGTAGCCACAGCAAAACTTTAAATCTTATCAAAGGGGGTGAAAAGAATTACAGTCAAAGGCAGCAGATGAGGTAGGTACTAAAACCGATAGAACCCAACATCTTCAAATGCTATTTAACTCCTCTGGCATGTTACCTGTTCTCCCTAGCCTTCATGGTGGCATGACACGCGATGATGGGAAAAAATTCTGCCCATGTTCCCACAAAACTTTCATTATGATCAAATCATAGTATACAGTTAAATTAATAAGATAATTAATAGGATTATAATATATACTCTTCAAGAAAAGAAACTTGACATGCTGTTTTGCAGTTTGCTTACTCAGAGCAGATAGTTGATTCAAACATAACATTATTGTTCCAGTACAGTAAAATCATCACTTTACAATTTTGCTAAAAAAGATTATACAGAAATGGCCTAGCGGGCACATAAATGGCTAATAGACATCAATAATAATTGACAAGTTGTCTTAACATAGTATAACCAGGACATTTAGAGTTGAAAATTTTAACATACATTTGACAAATAATACCATGACCCTTCCTAGCTTGAGTTCAAATTTTCCTTTCTAAAATAGAAGTCTAGAAGACACCTATATGTTGCATAAAACATCTAAAGAAGGAGACCTCATCTGAATGTTTACAAGATGTTCAACAGAGGCTTAACAGAGGTTAATATATGTATGAGGGCATGATGATGTTGTGTGCCCCTTATTAGCATAATATGTTGCAATCTTGATTCATCTTCAATCCATCAGTATTCTAGGTTAAAACTCCAAATATAGACACTATGGTATTTCAAAGGCATAATTGCACTTTTTGAGGTAAGATTGAACATAATGGGACATAAATACCTACTTTACATTCCCGCTGATGAATAATATTGTTGGTTTTAATGTAACACGGAATTGCAGCTTATTGTTTAAGGAGTGGTATGTGCAATTATGCCTTTATAATATATAGTTATTGACAACAACACAATTGTTTGTAAATGAATATAAAAGAAATTTATCAGTGGGTAAGTGTACAAACTGATGGCATCTTAATTTGGACCAGTTCTGTAAATAGAAAGATGTGTTGACAACCTACACGTCAGCACTTGCTTTTCAGTGTACATTATTCAGACACAAAATGTTTACTCCACCCTCCGAAATATTCCAGCCATATAGCAGTGGTCTGTAAAACCAAGTCATCGAGCCTGACCACCTGATCCCATTGATCGCCTCAACAAGCGTGTGTTACTAAACATCAATATAAACCTGTACCTTCATATATAAGGACCATATATAAGGAGACCTTGGTACATAGCGCTCTAGTACATGTATAAGATTTTAACACTGAAAGCCACTTACACAGTGACCAAATGTGATGTATGATGTATTTGTGAATACACTTTCACTGTTAAAAACACATTCTAGTTGTGTTTGGGGGTTGTTTAGGAGTCCCATCAGGGATTCGAACCCACACACTCAAGAGTCAGGAATCTAATTGCCTGCACAAAGTCAGCCACAACGGCTAGTGGAAGCAATCTGGCTGTACAGATTATGTTCTGCCACCACAAGCACACCTCTCAGGAGCACTTGTCAAAAACTTGACCATCTCCTTATATACAGGTCCTGGGTCACCTTAGAGGACTGTGTGATTGTATCTGCAAAAAAGAGTAGTCCTTTGTTAAATATTTATGGCAGTGTCTCACATTAGACATTAAACCAAGGTTTACATTATCAGTTATATGTTTGGTAAGACCTTTATAAGAGAAGAAAAGACATTGGATTTGTCCAAATCAAAATGCAAGGAAACAGGGCCGGAAGCATTTTTCTGCTAATGAAAAGCTGGTACTGGAAATGACAAAAATGAAACCCAATTTATTGAAGTAGTGTGATACATGCATGAATTGATGTTCTGGTGATTTTGACGATTACACATAGATTTGAATTTAAGTTTTCAATCGTCCGGAGACAGATGAGTACTTGTTTGTGTATGGCAGTGGTTGCTGTTGCTGGGCTTATTAAATTTTATGCATATAATTCTCATATCCAAAAAATATTGCAAAACCATGGAAATTTTTAGGGTTGTCTCTACCAATCTTGATAGCCCATCATCGCTGTAACACTTGAGGACTGCTTCTGGCAATCAAGGTGGTAGTCATTGCTGGTTGTTGATTTTAATGTCATCTCTTGAATATTGAGTGCCAGAACATTAAAACAATCACACCTGAAACATCATACAGTCACAGTTATCAGAAATACAAAATTAATCCATTACTTGACCATGTTTGCCTCTATGAATAAACTACAGTTTTTCGTTTTTCTTCACTTGGATTTACTTATTCTTTTTTCTGTGTTCTAGGGTCAGTCCATTCAGGTTGTAGGCTAACTTAAGTTTTGAATAAGTTAATGGTAGCATTGACTGTTCAAAGAACATGGGGTCATGAGATACCCTTTTCCATGTGTATATACAATGTGTGGAAACAAATGAGCACCAGCTGTTCCATTGAGGCTTTTATATATTATCAGTCAGACATTTGCATAAGTGTGTATAAATAACCTTTTTACAACATGGTAATAAAATTGTTACATCTTGACTGCTTGTTCCTCCATCGGTTTTGTAGGGTGTCCAGGAACACCTGGTGCCCTAGTGCACTACAGTTATCTAAGAAGTATGTTGCATCAATTGGCTGGTCTGTTTCAGCAGACGGGTTCAGTCTAAGTAAACTTAGTCTCCGTGCATTTCGTTACACTCTACCACTGAGTCTAACAAAACCTGGAAGAAGGTCGCGTCAGGTAACCTTTGAGCAAGCAATGACAATCCAGTCAAATGCGAGACGGTTAAATAGATTTAACCAATCAGACAACGGCTACTATTTAGGGATCGGAGGGACTTTCAAAATATTCAGGTCCCCGACACAGATCTCTCCACAAACAAAAATCAGCATATAACACAGTTATTTGACCTTCAGTATATACGTTTTGGGGTTTCTGTTGACATGGTTACCATTAGCTAATATTTCCGCAAGATAACATCCTTGAATATTGTCAAGAACACTATTTTCAGCGACTGTTTACTCACCGTTGTCATGGCAGTATGTACGCCGTGTGCATCACCCGGAAGCGAGCGTACGCTAAATTGCATTCGGAATAGTTCAGGTACGAACCTTTTCGAGATAAAAAGTTCATAAGGGATGCGCGAATCTTCACTTTCGCGATTTGGTAAGCTGTATTCTGATTGGTCAATCTCAAAGGTTACCTGACGCGACCTCCCATAAGGTTTTGTTAGACTCAGTGGTGGAGTGTAACGAAAAGTACTGAGGATAAGTTTACTTAGACTGCAGGTGGGTTTAATCCTGAAATACAATAATGTGGTGCTCTCATATACCGACAGACAGACTGACATTGACATGAATGACAGGTTCACTCTTTATTCTTTAAAATAGCTTATATTGCTGTCTCTTGTGGCTCACCAGTAGACAAACTATTTAAAGGCCAGCCCACTGCTCTGCCAGGAAGGCAAGATCATTGCTGATAGGTATATAGTATTAACAATCGATGGGATAAGGATGGGCCTTTTTCATGTATATTTTTTTTTACAACTTCATATACTGACGTTTGTTTCATACTGTTTTTGTTTAATTTCAGAGCAGAACCTTGAAGAGACATGGTAATGGCAGTGATGTCGTACAGTATGTTCAGACTGAATACAAGATGTGGGATGTTGCCACAGTATGTCACATATGGATGACACATTGGTGGTAGGCTTAGGTACACTAGTGCATACATCATAGCAAAGGCAGTGTTAGATCACAGGGTGCAGTCTTTCACTCACCATACCAATCACTTGACTGTCCAGTCCACACTTGATTATGTTAGTTCTACACTAGAATATACCCAGGGCTAGAGTTGGGGTTTGTGCTAGGGTTAGGTACACTAGTGCATACATCATAGCAAAGGTAGAGTTAGATCACAGGGTGCAGTCTTTCACTCACCATACCAATCACTTGACTGTCCAGTCCACACTTGATTATGTTAGTTCTACACTAGAATATACCCAGGGCTAGAGTTGGGGTTTGTGTTAGGGTTAGGTACAGTAGTGCATACATCATAGCAAGGGTCAAATTAGATTACAAGTTAGGCCTCTAGTCCACACCTGATTATTTATGACTGCAAATACCCAAACGTTTATGATTTCACAAAATAATCTTGAGCGAAGCTTGATGTCAATTTTATCTGCAGGTTTGACTTAACTATGTATAGAAAAGATGGTGCATTCAAGACTGAAATTTCAACCACTATTCAGTTACCTTAAAACTTCTCTTAATTTAATACAGACTGGAATCACAAAAAAATGTTTGTTTCTCTGTATGGTTGGTTGTTTTCTGCATTCAGTAATGTGTCCAGCTATATCATGAGAGTAAGTATGTGAGTCTGGACCAGACAGTTCAGTGATTGAGAGCATGAGCTAATCTACACAAGCTGGACATAATGACTTGCGTAACACAGAAACAAACCTGTTCCAGTTTGTTCTTATAACCAGCAAGTGATGCTGAATAACTTCAAGACAATCACAACACTGGCAATCATTTTCTGTAAATGGTCTGGTGGTCAAATAGTCTTCAGAGGGATCATGCACACCATAGACCATCCATATGGTGAATTGGTAATACAGAGTTTCTTAAGGGTTCCCATGTCTTCAAGGTGGTGTGTATAGCTTCAAGGAGAGTTGTGTGTGGTTTTGTATATGGTAGATGGTCTACGTGGGGTGAATGGTCTCTGTAGGGTGGATGGGGTGGATGGCCTACTTAAGGCACCCTTTCAGTATGTTTGAGTTCAGGAACCAGAATGAGAGTGTGGCAACTGTATAGAATTTGAGGGTTGATGATATAAGGTAATGTATTGCACTTGCATAATATCTGAGAGTTAAGGAACCAAGGTTTAGGTAAACAAGGGTATGTGGTACCCCTTTACTAGCCAAGGGGTATATACCCTGAGTAAATGTGTTGTAACCTGAACTTAGTGCAGGTAAACTGAATCTATAATGAAAATTACTTTTTACTAAAATTATGATATTTTTATAGGTTCGCATATGGGCTAATAAGTGTTGTTTGTGGTATGCATGTTAGCTACACATGTGAGTTACATTTCGCCTCCATTAAATTCACTCAGTAAGAGTAAATATAGTATCATTATTCCAATCTTTACTGTAAACATTGTCATGACAGACAGGGACACACCAGCCAGACTGACATGTTGTGTGGTTGACATTCATATGTTCTCTTGGGAGGGAAGTGTATGGAAGCTGTGGTATGGGTAGAGTTTTCAACAAAGGAAAAGATGTTGTATGTACACTATGTATTGGTGGATTGGAGTGGATTGGAGTGGAGTGAAATAAAAGCATTGAAATACTTGTTTGGTTTGTTGGCTGTTAACATTAATACCTTGAGTTGGGACATAAAGTGAGTGAGTGAGTGAGTTTAGTTTTACACTCAACAGTATTCCATTTATATGGCGGTGGTCTGTAAATAATCAAGTCTGGACCAGACATTCCAGTGATCAACAACATGAGCATCGATCTGCGCAATTGGGAACCGATGACATGTGTCAACCAGGTCACGAGCCTGATCACCCGATCCCGTTAGTCCCCTGTTATGGCAAGCATGGGTTGCTGAAGGCCTATTCTACCCCGGGACTTTCACGGGTCTGGGGCATAAAGCTCGCACACTTCCTACAATTACTGTAACAGGTGCCAAACACTGGGAATACTCTACTCACAAATCATGCCCCAGTTTACTTGAAGAATATGGCTTTAAACACTTATTCCCCTGTGCATCTACTCCTCGAGTCTCCCGTTTTCACAGGAAATTAAACCTGTTTGTTCCACTTACCAGCACTGACACCTAGGCTATATTTTATTTATTTGTAAACTAAGACGTGGTGAAAATACGGCAACACTGAAATTATGGTGGAACACGAGTGTGTATATATTGTCCTTGTTAAACATTGCTTATTGTAACAAAAACAAATATTATATATATAGTACCAATGTTCGAAATGTGAAATAATATGCCCCACTTGGTATCATCTAATTGTGGCCGCCTCGCCGGTTCTCAAGTATGGCGCTGATCACGTGATTTGGTAGATCGGACGTTCAGCGTAATTTAAGTCTTTTTCAGTATATAACTCACTCAATCATCCATGTCTATATAAACGCGTGAAAATTAGGAGAAAAATGTGGCAGTTGTTCAACTCCAAATGTGATAAGATACATATACCCGCTGGGCAGAAAAAGTTTTCTAAAATTTACAAGTTTTCTGGCAGAAGTCTGAAATGAGCCATTTTCCAGTTTTGCCGTTTAGAGTTATCTGCCCTCTGTGACACGTGACCGCGGGCATGACGACACGTAAACAACAGCTGTCAGGTTGACGTTCTGTTTGTTTTGTCGACAGACGATATTGTTTACCTTTGGCCTGCTATCATTATTTGAAGAAAATATCAAGTATGTTCTCGTCAAAGACTGTACCACAGTTGAAAATGTATTTGAAAGATCGTGGTGTGACATTTACAGGCTACATTCGTCGCGAATTGATCACTTTGTGCGAGTGTGTTGCCAACTTGAATTTGCCCGTCTTGCATGATGTTTCCGATGTAAACTGCGCATCCCAAACATTATCACACCTGAACATTAATTCTGATCCCTTCCTTATACCCGGCTACTCTAACAATTTGTCACAATCCCCGGAAATTGGAATATATGACGTATTTCATTACTTGGTGTCGTTCAGGCCCGATTACGACAGAAGGAAGCTCCGTGCTTACAAATCTTTTCAAGACTATCGCTTGTATGCTGATGGGCATGTCAACAGTGTAGAGTATGTTGATGCTACTGACACCGTCGGAATTTTTAAAGCATCTGTGAAGCCAACACAACGGGACAAGACCTACTTAAAGTCCGAGTTCTACAACCTATGGATTGCTGTGGACAAAATGAATGTTGACATTAAGACCGCTTACTGTCAGTGCCCAGGAGGGTAAGTGATCTAACACTGGGAAGGTCTAAATCTCATAATGATCCTTAAAATTAAATGGATTGGCTGTTTTTGACTACATAGCATAAAACTTAAACAAGCTTAAATACCATTAAAGCCAAATTTCCCAACTGTCTTCAATTTGCAAAGAAACAACCAGTCCCAAACTCTTGGAAACAATGAGCATTTATATCCTTGTTTCAGTGGATCATAGCCAATATTTGTAAGTTCCTAATATTTCTGTATACGTAGTCAGAATACTGTGAAAGTAGTTATTGGTGTTGCTCAAGAAGATTACATATTCAATATTTGTTGAAGTAACCCTTATCCTGAAAAATAAAACCCTTTATGAATATTCTTTTCACATATTTCAGTTCTGATGGAGCCTGCAGACATATAGCAGCAACACTTTTTGATATTGAAGCTTTTGAGAAAAAGAGCATCACTGATGGCCCTTCCCTTTGGACCAAAAGACCAAGACCTCATGATGAGCCTGTGCCACTGGCTCACCTAAAAGTCAAGAAAATCAGGTACAAAAAGAAAAACGAGGATATATGGGGATTTTCAATACATTAGTCTGTAAGTGGTCAATAATATATAACATAATCTGGTTTTAAATAAATGACAAACAACAGGAAATAAATGGAAATATATTTAATGTTGCTATATGTATAACCAATCTGTACTGTGTTGCAGTTATGGACAAACGCTTGCTGACACAAGTAGTGACTATGGCCAGGATACTTTTGATCCTAGACCAATAAGTGACAGATCAAATCCTTCACTTGAACAGGTGGCCAATTTTGCAGCCTCACTGCATCAGGTTAGAATGACTGAAATATTTCTATTTCAGTTTGCAACATGTGATATGTAGCTTAAACATGAAAATGTCAAGTATTCATATAAAAGTTTTTGGAAAAGGTGAAATCAGTGAATATCTATCTGTGAAACAATGCACTTAATGCTTATAACACTTCCAATGTGGAATCATGACAGAAAAGGACAGTTTTCAGTGTTCAGCACGAGATGTATCCCAGGTGAATTATAATATATATATGTATTATGTAACTTATCCAAAACTTTCACATTTGCAGATCAATCCTAATGCTTGTGCCTTGGAGAGCCTCCTTGATCCCACTGACACACAGATTCAAGCAATGAAAATTAATGAGGAATGTGTTGCTATGTCCCTACTCAAGAAACTAGAGGCCCTTGAGTTGCCTCCTTGTTCTGACATTTCTGAGGACATTATTGATAGACTAAAATATTGTCCTGATGACATTAGCTACATTGAACATGAAACAACAGGGCAGAGTGAGAATCCTACATGGTCAGTTATGAGAAAAGGCATGGTGACTAGTTCAAATTTTAAACGTGTTTGCACCAGGGCAGATGCTTTTGAAAAGAACAAAAACATTGACTGCTCAAAGTTAGTGAAATGTTTGCTCCATGACAGTCTTAGCACTGACATTAGCAATGTACCATCTGCTATTGTGTGGGGTAAGAAAAAGGAAAGCAAGGCCAAAGAAATGTACACACAGATTGAAAGAAGGAGACATACAAAATTATCTGTGAAAATAAAAGGTTTATTGATTGATAAGGAAAATCCTTTCCTTGGTACTTCAGTGGATGGTACAGTTGAATGTCAATGCAAAGAAAATCATCAAGACAAACTGTTAGAAATTAAATGTCCATGGGCTTTGCGAGACTGTGATCCTAAAAGTGCTGCACAAAATAGGGGGTGTTACCTAAAAGATGGTAATTGGCACCTTAAAGTTGACAGTGATTATTATTATCAAATTCAAGGCCAATTAGGCATATATGGATTTCAGTCCTGTGATCTGGTCATTTACACAAGGAAAGGTATACATGTTATTAATGTACCTTTTCATGAACAATTCTTTGAGTCTATGATCAGAAAAATCAAATCTATTTATGTAAAACAATTGCTTCCTTCATTGCTGCAGACTTTAAACAAGTAAAATAGAAGAAGACTTTTGTCAGCTCTGACTGAAACTTCCTGTTTACTGTATGAGGTACATGTATTTCTTTTGAATGAACCCAAAGTCTACTTAGCAAGAACATTGTCCAAGTTACACAGTGAAGCTGACACATTCACGCACTGACAAAGAGAACCTTTCATTTTCAAAGGAATGTAATAGTAATAGTAATAGTTTATATTTTTTCAGCCTACCAATAGCTCTCTCAAAATGTATTCTAGCACTTGCTATTCTCCTAGTTTTGGTAACTGCTACTGAACTGAGTTGTCTCCCATGAGAAAATGGTGGTATGTTGAGAGTTGCCTTCTTAAAGGCTAACAGATCTCTTATTAAAAAGCCTCTATCAGCCATGATGTCATCATGTTCAGAGAGTAAATCTAAGAAACCAGACTGCTGAACTATCTTCCTATCTGAAATGCTGCCTGACCATAATTTTGAAACAAAAGTAAATGAACCT
The DNA here is from genome assembly GCF_037392515.1 of Haliotis asinina. NCBI lineage: Eukaryota > Metazoa > Mollusca > Gastropoda > Lepetellida > Haliotidae > Haliotis > Haliotis asinina. The sequence goes on along the minus strand of NC_090292.1, from coordinate 17,070,089 downwards.
TTAGGAGAGCAAGCAACCAAACACTTTAAGGTATTTCTATGTTTATAAGATGACCATGTTACTCTCTGGCTGGAAGGAATGCTTGGTTTTTGAAGTAGAAATTCTGTACAATCAATAACTGCTTTGGTATTTGGAAAATATTTAAAACATTTAGGAAGATTGTGTTTCACCTGTCTTGTGGAAGGCCACTTGATAAGAAAACATAATTCTTTGCACATCAGATTGATCCATGTGTTGAAAATTCTACTTATGTGGGAATTTGAAACACCAAATAAATCTGACAACTGCTCCACATCATTAGCTCGCCGTAGACGCATCAGAGTGATGATGAATTCCTCATACAGAGAGAGCAGTCTTGAGGGGCCTTTGCTGGATTTTTGCTGCAATACAAAGTAGGAAATTGTTAACATTTACTCTGCTGTACCATTTACATTGTGAACTGATGTTGTCAGAAACTATTTTGGAAATAATGCACTGGTTGCCAGCTAAAATTCAGAGATGTATTAATTAGGAACATTCTTTATTATCAGTAATATGTCTTTATGTTCTGACCATAATAAACTATTTCTGAAAATGTAACCAGTATGGAATGGTGTATATAGTATGTAAGATCCTTTGATATGTTCTGACATGACCACTAATGACAAACACACCCCACCCTGCTTTGTCTCACTTTGTCCTCTCCAGTAGGTCATCCTGGCAGCCTTGTCTTTCAGCCAGTTGAACACCAACATGAGCATGGCAATACTGAGCCCTGTTGTAAATGTGTAAAACTGATCATCTATCTTCATTGACTATGTGAAGTTGAATAATAAATTAAACATGAATGTTATATTTTGCTTACAGTGCAAGGCACCCGTGGCGAGCCACCTCCTCGTGGTGGGTGCTGGGTAACGCCAAGAGCTCGCCGACATCCCCGTAGTGGACCCGGGAGGATATTTGGTCCACCAACCCGTTTGCCGTGGGTTGCAGCCCTGTGTCGGCGGAGGAGGGGATCCTGGTGGTTGAGAGCAATAGGAGCTTGCAACCGTGTTCCTGTTGCTCAATACACCACTTCGGCCCTGACTTCGCCTAGACGGGTGGTCGAATAGGCCCGGTTCGACCAATCGGCTGGTCATGCCAAGCCCTGTGCATGGGGCATTATTATATTTATCAATGCACATATATCATTTGGAATCGTTGTAAATTTGGACTTGACTATATAATCTAAAACATTTTGAATTTGGAGTATGTTGTTCTGTAATTTGCCTAGAGTCCTATGCCAGAAGGCGGTGGCTCATGGGCCAATCTGGTAGAATTATTAATCTCTTAATTCTTCTGCTGGAGTATATCATCCGGGTATCCTTGGTGCTGCAAGCTGGAGGCCCGCTTGCTTTAGCATTGTCCTTGTGATACTCCATGGTGGGTGGGGAGCTCGGATGATGAATCATATGACACCAATCATGGCTTATGAAATACCCCCCAAAAAAACCAAACGTCCACTTGAAATTGATCCCGTTGATACTTCTCATAGACCGTCTCTATCGATTGAGTATTGGCCACGTTTCCTCGTTATTGAGACTCCGGACAAGACACCATTGAAGTTGAACCCTTTCGCAGTATCTAAGGGCATTCAAGGTATTGCTGGGGATGTCAAGAACATTAGACGCTTGCGTTCGGGTGCATTACTAATAGAGTGTGGCAAGAAACAGCAGACAACCAATCTGATGAACATTGAATCTTTTGTGGGCATTCCGGTCACGGTCTCTGCTCACAAGACCTTGAACACAAGTAAAGGTATCGTCAGAGATCGTGATCGGTTGTTTGCTGACATGTCCGAGCTTGATATAGCATGCGAAATGAAGGATCAAGGTGTGCTGTATGTAAAGCGCTTTTCCACCCGGAAAAACAATGAAACAATCCAAACAAATACCTATCTGTTTTCTTTTTCATTGCCAAATGCTCCCAAATCAGTAAAGGCGGGTTACTGCAATATCCAAGTTGAAACCTACATCCCCAACCCGCTCAGGTGTTTTAAATGTCAGAAATATGGACACGGTGTATCTACCTGCACATTGTCTGTTGTGTGTGCTCACTGTGGTGAGAAGACACACACAACAGAAGATTGTGACAGTGACTTTAAAAAATGCACTAACTGCTCTGGCGACCATTCATCTTCGTCAAAACAGTGTCCAATATGGAAAGAGCAAATGGCGATTAACAAAATAAAGTTCACCCAAAATATCTCTTTTTCTGAGGCAAAGAAACTGGTGAAGAGATCTGACCTTCTAGAAAGTTATGCTACAGTAGCAAAATCATCATCTGAATCCAACTCTAAAATAACAAAATCATCCACAGGATGTCAAACTACCTTGACTTGGGTCAGTTCCGACTCCCCACAGGTTTTATACCCTGCTATATCATCCCAGACTGAGGAATCACTTCCTACTACATCAAAGTCCTCTGATCATAAGTCATCTTCACAGTCACGCTCTGAGTCTCATTCAACAGCTGATAGACAACAAATTGTTAAAACTAAACCCAAACCTAAGTCTGATGCTTCAAAGCAACAAAGTGGCAGAGCTCCTAAGGGGTCACAAAATAAAATTCAATTGTTTAATAAATATGGGTCTCTTGAAGATATGGACGTTTCTGAAAACGTCCATTCTAGGGCACATAGCTTGTCGCCCTCCAAAAGAGTGCGGGGTAGATCCCCCAAAAATCCCCCCAAAAGATAGTTTATTCCAACAATATTGTACAATGGAACTGCAGAGGTTTGAGGACTAATTTACATGAATTACAGCTATTAGTCCAAGATTTCACACCTTCAGCGTTATGTCTCCAAGAGACATATTTAAAACAGACAGATGCATTTGACCTTCGCCATTTTAATGCATATCATTCTTTTTCACCTCCGGGTGATAGAGCCACTGGTGGGTCATCCGCTCTAGTCAGACAAAACGTTATTCAAAGCCCTGTATCACTTAATACTAATATGCAGGCTGTTGCTGTGAGAATTACTTTACATGTAGCGTTTACGCTATGCTCGCTGTATATTTCGCCGTCTTCGACGTTTGCCAAAACTGATCTGCAAGCTCTCTATGACCAACTCCCGAAGCCCTGTATTATAATGGGAGATTTAAATGGGTACAACCCTCTCTGGGGTAGTGTAAATATAAACGCTAAAGGTAAGTTGTTGGAGGACTTCTGTTCTGACAACGATTTATGTATTTATAATGATGGCTCCAATACGTATTTACACCCTGGGACAGGGACCTATTCTGCTCTTGACCTGTCACTCACAAATTCAGAACTACTTAATGAATTCGAATGGTCAGTCCATGATGACCTCTGTGGAAGTGACCATTTTCCTACTATATTAAAAGCTGTAACCCCATCCGATGTTCCTCCATCATCAAGACGGAATTTTAAAGAGGCTAACTGGACTTTATATGAAACACTGTGTGCTGAAAAGCTTAAACCTGAACGTTTTACTGACGTTCCTGATGCTATTAAATGTTTTTCTGATGAATTGAACTCCATAGCTGATGAGTGTATACCAAAGTCCTCTGCAGTTCCACACATAAGAAAACCATGGTTCAACGATGAATGCAAACAAGCTAGGAAGGCAAGGAAAAAAGCAGAACATTATTTCCGTCGCCATCCTATGGTGCATAATTTGAATAAATTTAAAATTTTAAATGCTAAAGCACGGCGTACTTTTAAACAGAACAAACGCCAATCTTGGCAAAATTATGTATCTAAAATAAATTCTCGGACACCCATGTCCAAGGTATGGAATATGGTCCAGAAAATTAAAGGTAAAGGTACTAAATCTACTGTCAATCATCTTAAACATGGAGATCAAGTACTTACCGATAAATCAGATATCGCAAATAAACTGGGTGAAACCCTTGCTAAACACTCTTCCTCTTCTAATTATTTACCTAAATTCCAGCAGTATCAAAAACAACAAGAAAAGAAAACTATTAATTTCAACTCAGATAATGGGGAAGATTATAATGAAACTTTTTCTATTCATGAGCTCCATACTGCTCTTGATCAAGCTCATGATACTGCTACAGGAGCTGATAACATACATTATCAACTCCTGAAGCACTTACCAGAATCCTGCCTAGAAACTCTCCTAAATATTTTTGATGATATTTGGACATCGGGTAACTTTCCTTCATCATGGCGTGACGCCATAGTAGTACCCATACCTAAACCTGGACGTGATCATACCGATCCATCCAATTATCGTCCGATTTCGTTAACTAGCTGTGTTTGCAAGACCATGGAACGCATGATAAATAATCGACTTGTTTGGTACTTGGAAACAAATAACCTTATAACTGATATACAGTGTGGTTTCCGTAAAAACAGAAGTACTGTCGATCACTTAGTGCGACTGGAATCATTTGTTAAAAATGCACTGATTAATAATCAACATGCTGTGTCTATCTTTTTTGATCTTGAGAAGGCATATGACACAACCTGGAAATATGGTATTTTAAGAGATTTACATGACTTCGGCTTGCGAGGTCGTTTGCCTCAATTTATTGCCAACTTTTTAAATAACAGACAGTTTCAAGTTCGAGTGGGTTCTACCCTGTCTGATCATTACAATCAGGATCAGGGTGTTCCACAAGGCAGTATTCTGTCTGTCACACTTTTTAGCATCAAGATAAATAGTTTATCAAAAGTTTTAAACGATTCAATTGATGGATCGTTATTTGTGGATGATTTTAATATTTCTTGTCGTGGGAAAAATATGCATACCATTGAACGGCAAATGCAGCTTTGTTTAAACAAAATAAATAAATGGTGTCTTGAAAACGGCTTCAAATTTTCTAAATCGAAAACTAACTGCATACATTTTTGTCGTAGATATAAACCCCATAAAGATCCTGAACTGTCTCTAGATGGGACGCCCATTAAAGTTGTGAAGGAAGCCAAGTTCTTGGGTCTAATCTTTGATTCACATTTAACTTTTTTACCACATATTAAATCACTTAAAACTAAATGCCTGAAAGCACTTGACTTGTTGAAAGTTGTTTCAAATTCAAAATGGGGAGGGGATCAAGCTACCCTTCTCCATCTCTATCGATCACTAGTTCGTTCTAAACTTGATTATGGCTCAATCGTTTACGGGGGAGCCTGCAAAAGCAATCTTAAACTTCTTGATCCTGTCCATCATCAAGGTCTGAGACTTTGTCTTGGATCTTTTAGAACTTCACCTATTGACAGTCTCTATGTTGAAGCTGATGAACCTTCTCTTGAGCAGCGCCGTATAAAGTTAGCTTTACAATACATTACTAAATTATACTCTAATCATTCTAACCCTGCATATAACTGTGTTTTCAATCCCCTTTATGAGGATTTATACAACAAAAAGTCTTCTCTTGTCCCGCCTCTGGGACATAGAATTACACCTTTTCTCTCTGCTGCTGGGATTCAGCTGGAAAACATAGCTCCCTCCCGTCTTCTTTCTTCTACTCCCTGGCAGTTGGTCAGGCCTCAAGTAGACCTAACATTGACCACATTTAAAAAATCAGAGACTAATGAATTACAATATAAGCAAAAATATAATCAATTAAAACATAAATATAGCAATTATAAATCCTTATTTACAGATGGGTCCAAGGATGGTGGCGCTGTGGCTTGTGCCACTGTCATTGGATCCAGAACAATATCTTCTAGATTACCAGTTAGTAGTTCTATTTTTACAGCTGAAGCTAACGCCATATTAACAGCTCTCAAATATATTCAAAGACACCCTAAACGTAAACAATATATAATCTATTCAGACTCTCTTTCTTGTCTCCAGGCGATTAAAAATTTATCATGTAAACATCCACTTTTAATTGACATTATTGAATTGTATAATAATCTTGCTACTGGCCAATACGACATCGTCTTCTGTTGGTTACCCAGCCATGTAGGCATTTCAGGGAACACAATGGCCGATCTTGCTGCCAAGGCAGCACTCAACAAATCTGTGACACCGCTTCTTATTCCCTACAGTGATTACAAAGCCACCATTAGATCTTACATCCGTGATCTGATGCAAAAGAAGTGGGACACCCAAGTGGGTATAAATAAATTACATGAGATAAAACCTTACATTGGTTATACCCACTTGGGTTGTCAATCCAGATTTGAAGAGGTCATACTACGACGATGTCGTGTTGGCCACACTAGATATACTCATGCAGACCTGTTGAAAGGTGAGGATCCTCGATTTTGCATCCCTTGTGATGAGAGAGTCACGGTCAAGCATATTCTGCTTGACTGTGTTGAATTCTCCATCACAAGGGATAAATATTTTACAGTTAAAACAATGAAGGATCTTTTTACCAACGTTAATTCTCATTTTATTATAGGTTTTTTAAAAGAAATTGATTTTTTGGGTGAATTTTGAATAGTATGTTTCTGTAAATAGATGTATTTTAATGATTGGTAGTTTGAATTAGTAACTTGAATTGTTGGTGGCTGTACCCTCAAAGGGGGTTGAAGTATTGTAAAATTATTGTCCTCCTGAGAGGATACGTAAGTCCACAAACATTCACAGTAAATTTAAGTCTGCCAGGTTTTTAATCGTAGTATTCATGTTGTTTTAATTTTGGCTAACCTTTCGTACAATCGCCAGCAGCTGAGGGGATGATGTAAATCCAACTAGGGTCCATGCAGGTAGCAAAGGTACTATAAGTCCCCATGGTCCCTAGTGTGGTGATCTACCTTCAGTTGTTGGCGATCTATAGTCTGTTTTTATTATGTATTGTCTAAATAGTGCTATTAGTTTTAACTTTCCATACTAGTTTTACTTAAAACTGTGATATGCTAGTTGTTTTACTGTCCTCCGTTGACAGATTTTTCCATATGCATATATTTAATTTAAATGTTCTCGTCACGATATGGCTGAGATATTGCCGATGTGACGTTAAACATTAACTCACTCACTCACTCACTTACAGTGCAAAACCCCAAAGGATTTATCAGTGTAATAATTAAGTTATTTCATGTATATATGCAGGTATTTTGTATGTATTTATGTTAATACACAACAACATGTAATATATTTACCAGTGTAAAACTTGCTGCTTTTGTTGTTTTTAGTGATGTCATCCATTGTTAATTTTTTTGTCAACATCTTGGGGTTCTGCAGCATATCATCTGTGTATGTGCTGATGTCATCAAAACACAGGTTTGTTTGTGTAGAGGCATCAGCAGTAGATTTGACAGTGCAGTAGGCATGATCACCAAGAGCTGTCATTGGACCAACAATGTCCATGCCCGTTTGAATTTCACCTGCTAAATAATTGAACATAATTAGACCGAACGAATATTAACATAGAGCATATACAAGTATGTACAATTATCACATAAAAAGGATTCAATCCAAAACAAGACAATGCATTAATTGTAAAGCAACATGCTAAAGTGAATGTTTTTAAACATGCATACATTTGGTAGGTAAGACATCATCCTCCACACTTCTCTTTTCGCATGGAGTGTCTGAAGTCACTCGATCAGCCTGTCTATGACGAGGTGGTGGTCTGGGCTTCGAGGGCGTGGAGGTTACAGGGACTCTGTCGGGGAAATCCACAGTTGGTCCACGGCCACCTGACAGAATATTTATAAACCAGTTGTAGTTAACACGAGCACTGAAACAACAGTTTAAAAATTTGCATAGGTGCATTATTTTACAACATGTAACCACTTATATATCTGTGACTCAGGTTGTAGTTTTTTTCATTGTTCGAGAGATTAATGATTTGCATTGACGATACATGCTCAATTTTCACTTTCACCTGACGCAAACAAACACAGCAGAGTAGCATATTCACAAAAAAAACTCACCTACGAAGTGTTTGGAACAAATGTACGTGTGCCTCGTGATGCTTTTCACATCAAATCCCTGTCGACCACAGGCCCTCGTCCACCTCAAACATTTCTCCGGTTGACTCTTCGGTTTCGGAAAAGGAATAAAAAATACGTGTGCCATGTCATGGCGATCCTTGTACCTGTTATCAGACTTGCACAAGCCATAGCAACAGTGGTGGAAAGGCATCTTCAACTTCTCTCGGTGTACACGTCAGATAGTGGTCGGTGCACCGTCAAACACGTTACAAAATTTGACAGCCGTTTGTTTTGACCGTTTGCCCGCGGTCACGTGGTTTTGCAAAGGGACATCACTCTAAACGAACTTTTGTCGCGAAACTGGAAAATGGCTTATTTGGTCACACTGAGTGAGACTCTTACCGGCCACTGCACCAAGCTTCAGGTACAGTGGTCATGACGTCACCATCGCCTGTTCTGACGTCACGGGCTTCCAGTCGTCTGAAGGCTTGTTTTGATTATTCTGGCGCAGTGATGCGGCCGTGCCTCAAGTCGATGCTGTAAGCTTGGTTTCGGAGCATCCCAAATATTTCTATTTTCCACTCAACTCAACACTATTATTTACAATTAGTCATTATATTGTAAGTAAATCGCCATTTAGCATAATATTTTCGAAACATTATCATGACATTTCCTTTCTTTCTTTCTTTTTTTTTTTTAAAAAAAAAAATCTATGATTTTCTGTAGCAATTTTAAATATGTTTAACACCTCTGAAAAGATTGTACTGAAATGTTATGAAGAAGGTGTTATAGAGTAACAATGTGGAATATGTTTTGTACAGTTTTTACATTCTATATTGTTTGAAATAAAGACCATTCATACATTTCATTTACTGTATACTAAATGTTACTTTAGAAAATTCATCTGGCAAAGGTAAACACACCTCAGATAAGCTCCTTTCAAAACCATAAATTAAACCCTATCGCTTCCCTCTCGGCTTGTCAAAACAACTACCGCTGTATGACCATCAGTATAGCCTCCGGCCAGGACTTCCTGGTCAGTATCCCATTATCTTCTGGCTAAGCTCGTGAGCACTGCTCACTCCATTGTTTAAAGTCTTCTGAATTACCTTTGCCAGTCTCTGTGACATTACACAAGCCTACGGCGTAAATATGCCACACTACTGCATTGTTCATTTAGCTTTAACCAAAAGAGTTATTGTGAAACATTGCCGCGGGTCTTACCAACAGGCTTGACTGCATGTTCCTTGCACATAAATACAGGGTATCGTCCCCTCATCTTCACTCTTGAACTGCATTCAGACTTGTTGGTCATATTTTGATATTGTTCAGGTAAGACCTTGCATTCTGTATTTTTTTAATGTATTACTTGACTTACCTTTCATTTATGAAAAGTTACTAAGTTGATGTTGGACTTACTATTTGTACTTGAACTATTTTGAACTTATATCTGATTAAATTTATAACTCTTATTGTATTACTTGAATACGTATGATTAAAACATTCACTGGTAACATTTATGTAACGTGTACGGTTAATAAAGTTATATCCTATTCTATTGTAAGTCATGATATGAAATATTAAACCCTATATTGTATATGTAACTTACTATCATGTTACCCCTGATGTTATTCAGGTACTTCTATCTATATAATAGTAAAACATACAGACATAAAAGTAATCTACAACGATGTTATCATTTCTTATATCTGTTACAGTCGATATTAATAATCCGTTGATTATTAATATATACACCTGGAAATTAATCAAGCAACACCCCAATTTTTTCTATTGGAGCAACTTTGAAGTGTTCTGACAATTAAAATATGCCGGGTTGATATAGTTTGACACTTTTTTATTCAACAGACGATCTCTGACAAACAACTTAAAGGGAAAAAGTATCAAGACTTTGCTTTATTGCAACGAAATCCAAATTCTTAAAACTGTCTTAAATTCATGAAAAAATGGACACAATTTACTATTCATCCACAGACGTTGTTGTCAGGTGTATTAACACAAATGTCACATGGAAAGAAAGAACAGTCATCTGAGAGTCTGCACACCGACTTTCATCAATATCTAGTGTGTCCTCCCTGCGCACGCACCACCGATTCCAGACGCCTCCTCATTCCTTGGATGAGTCTCCGGATCTGATTCTGGGGGATCCTGTTCCACTCCTCATGCAGGGCAGCCGTCAATTCGTTGAGATTATGGACTGGTGGGTCTCTCTGCCTCACACGACGGCCAATAAAGTCCCACAAATGTTCAATGGGGTTGAGGTCAGGGCTCATGGCAGGCCATGGAATTCTGTCAATTGCATTTTGCCGCAAAAAATCATTTACAGCATGCGCCCTGTGAGGTCTAGCATTGTCGTCCATAAATATGGGTCTCGTTGCCAGAGGATGGTTCTCAAAATGAGGTACCACAGCCCTGTCAAGAACCTCCTGTTGGTAACGAACACCGTTAAGGTTGCCACGGATGGTAATGATATCCAACTTGCAGTTCATGGAAATGCACCCCCATACCATAACGGAACCTCCCCCAAAGGCCACAGTCTCCTGGATGTTCCGTGGAGCCATTGCTGTGTTCCTCTGCCTCCAGACCCGAGTACGACCGTCCACCATGTGCAGCAAGAACCGGCTCTCATCTGAGAAATGGACCTTCCTCCAAGAGGCAATGTTCCAGTGCAAACGGTCATTACACCAGGCCAGTCGGGCTGCCTTATGGGCTGGAGACAGTCTGGGTCGCTTGATTGGCCTCCTTGCCCGGTATCCTGCAGCTTTCAGACGATTCCGAACAGTCCTGTTCGAGATGGGTCTCCCTGGAAGCCACTCCTGTCTCAACCGAGAGCTCGAGTCGAAGGACCTGCGCCGTACAAGTCTCAGTAAAGCTCTGTCCTCCCGGACTGTGGTCTTCCTGGGTCTTCCTGGTCTAGGCAGGTCTTTAACTTCATTAGTGGCCCGGTATTTTTTCAAAAGTTTTGAAATTATGGAATGATGTCGTCCGATTTGAGTCCCGATTTGTCTTAGAGACATACCAGCATTCCTCATGCCGATTATTTGCCAACGAGTGGCCTCTGATAATTTCCTACGTGCCATGACATTGAAATGAATGAAAAACCGAATGCAATCGACAACCTGCGCTTGTAAACACCCCAGGGAAAAAGTGCATTTTTCGAAAGTTGAGGTTAAAGCAATGCACGTGCGCTGTGCAAGCTTCACGCGCGTCATATCAACCCATGAAAAGCTCATGCTGTATGTCAATACATCAAAATTGAATAATCAATCATCAAAATTACTTCGTTAAACTTTGTTAAGTTTTTATGTGTCTTTGAATTTGGTGTTGCTTAATTAATTTCCATATGTATATATTGACGTTATCAATTCTTGCCGTTTTCAATAAAGACTCTTGAACTGCAGTCAGACTTGTTGGTCATATTTTGATATTGTTCAGTTTTTGATAACTTGTGAGATACAGGCAAACAGCCCGATCTCAAAGGTATGGATGTCTAAAATCTTCTCATATGTGTTAATTCTGTTTTAGATTGTCGACATTTTAATCTCACTCTTGCATCAGTATTTTCATGAAAGAAAATCTTTCTTGCAAAGAGCGCCACTTATGTTTTCATCCTGAAAACAATTTTTGCTAAAGAGATTCGAAACAGAATCTTTGGCATGACGAGCAAAAGGTCTATCCATTAGGCTAGACGAGCTGAAACGGAGCTGTGAATGCCGCCCTTGTTGTAATTCAGTCCCTATAGATTTTCCAAGCTCTCCTAGCGCTAACATAGTCGTAACTGCCATTCAGACAATAACTTACGACTATCTTAGCACTAAGAGAGCCTCGAAAATCTAGGCCCTGATTACCCAACCCACAGACCCCACCAGCAACCCTCAGTTTATAAGAAGGGACTATACAATAACAATATTGATAATACAAAATGAACCGAGATAGAAATGGCTTGCACCTTCATGGTCTTTCAGATGCTAGGTCTGCAGTAAAGTTTAATTTAAGGAATATATAAGGTAATCACAAATTACTCCCACAAACGTCTTGATGGGTTTTAAACATGATAATTCAACTGCTGATTGTATGATGAACACTACGAAACAACGAGCAGTTGTGCTGGAGTTATCTCCCTCACCTGATCGATCAGTAATAACGCAACTCTGTACTGATCGTAACTTAACCCACTAGTAGTATGTAACATACCGAGATGTGTAACTACAGTAATGACAGTACAGGTGACTTCATTTGAATTTTGATAATGAAATACAACTTCTTGCTTCTGAAGATAACACTGACTCGTGAATTAAAATTCGGAGGCATAAATCTAATTGTGATTTTAATAATTTGTCATTTCTTGCAAGAAAAACTCCCCGACCCAGTTTCATTCAGAAATATTCCAGCTATATGGCGGCGGTATGTACATATTTGAGTTTGGACTGGACAATTCAGTGATAAACAACATGAGCATCGATCTGTGCAATTGGGAACCGATGACCTGTGTCGGCTAGCCTGACCACCCGATCCGTTAGACGCCTCTTATGGCAAGCATAGTGAAGGTCCGGGTCCACGAGCCTATCAATAATTTGTTCGTGCTCACAGCCACAATATTAAACGTAACTAACGTGGCATTTTCCTCGCGACCCTTCAGAGGATTTTAAGTATACAAATATGAGTGAGTATAGTTTTACGCCACACTCCAGTATTATTCCAGATATATGGCGGCGGTTTGTAAGTATCGAGTCTGGACCAGACAACGCAGTAATCATTATAACTAAAAGAATCATCACACGTGATTGGCGCAGTGGGTAGAGAGATTATGTCGTTATCAATTACATGAAAACATGCAAACATCTGTTTTAACTCTTGTTCGGATGTTTGTGTGGTGCTTCAGTCAGTTTGAACTGCCAACCCAGCCAACAATTTTTTCACAGCCCTCAACACAAAATGGAATAATGTCAAACACGATCCAGCTCGAGTTTGTCCAGTATCTACAGGTCCAAGTGTGTTCTGCTGGGGACACAGAGTGCCCCACCACAAGCCCCCACATTCGTATCTCCCATATTTGATTCCGGAATATAGCTTATTTGTCAGACATGTCTGTCGTCGCTGTTAGTCCGTCTGTATGCAATGCAGGTGATAAATAATACACACATCACTCTGTCCGTCCATCCATCCGTCCGCTGTAATGTTTGTGCCCTTTCACACCTTTGAATCTAACATGTTTGTATTCAATGTGCACATTGTCACCTGATGCCTTTTATTACTTACGGATCAAACAAATACAAAGCGCAGCATCATATCATTGTCAGCGGTTAACCGTGCCTCAGGGGTACCAGGCAGTAAGAATCCACGTAAATGTCGCAGCATACAGGACGTCCGAACGCTCCCGCGCATAAAAGACAGGGGTGATGATCACACGTATCCCAGCATTCATGGCAGATATTACACTTCACCTTTCTACCCCAACATTCACCCACAATTCCCCATCAAAACTGAATGGTCCAAACAAACCAGTGATTGATATTCTGATGATCTTTCAGTAGCGACCCTTCTGTTGCTCAGTAGCAACCCTTCCTTCAGCAGCAACAGCGGGCATTCTTAGCATTCTCCAAAGCATCTGTAAAAACACATTTTGCCCATATACCATCATCTTCCCATATATCGTCAATTCTTCACGTGGACACCTAACAGGAACCGTTTGTGTCTTAACCTCTGCTGTAATACATGAATGCAAGTGATATTTGTTCCCTATCTGGCCATGTTTCTGTAGTTTGTATGCTCTATGGTACAGCAAGGTGACTTCAACAGGTGATCCTAAAGTGGCTTCCAAACATTGGAACAATGTTCTTCCGGAGCAATGCTTAATTACTTTACTTTAGAGTTTGGCTTCCTCTACAATTATTAACATCACCAGCAGTGCCGTCTACTATGAATGGCAGAAACTATACGTATGAGTGACTATTTTTTCAAACCGCTTGAATATTTTGTAGTTAAACTTACACCATCAGCGTTTCCGTGTAATTTCATGGACGTAGGAAAATCCAGTGCCGCACGAGTGCACATCTGGCACAACGATCACTTTTCAGAGGGTTCGGAAAGAAATAAAGTGTCCCACCTATTCCCAGACCAACATAAATACAATGCCACTGACTGGAAGTTACGAGAGCACACCGAGGATATACTCGATACTGCTTTTCTTTACTTACACTGAAAACAATAAATCAAGTCTGTAGGTTTGACGAGATTAAAATCTGAAATAATATGTGATCCTTTTTTCTTTCTCTCAGTATATGTATGTCAGAAACACGCACTGAGGCGAGGAGGCGGGCAGGCAGCACTGTTAGTGACCTCTGTTGCCGCAACAGTTTACGGAAAATGGCGATTGGTTCAGAAGGAGAAACGATAAATAGCGCTATCACATCATGAGGTATCTGTGTTCAACGTCAAACGTTCCGATTGCTTTCTTGGAATTTGTGAGTGAACGTGATCACGTGACTGCCATTGGCAGGACTGCTGTGGGTGTGTGCCATGTGTTACAAAAGCTGGTTGAGAACGGAAAATAAATGTATTGTCAACATAGAAGCATGACGTATATAGTTTAACCGATATTTATAAGCAATGCTATAGGGGTAAACTCTCTGTAACGAATTAAGCCTCAATTATCTCTCATTAAATATGTATTTTCGAATGTACATGGTGTGGATTCCATGACAATTACAACCCCCCCCCCCCCCAAAAAAAAAAAAAAAAAAAAAAAACAACAACAAAAAAACAACAACAAAACAAACAAAAAAAACCCAAAAAAACAAACAAAAAAAACAAAAAAACAAAAAAACATTTGTGCAAACACAACCAGTCTCTCGCTCAAGAAGTGAATTCGCAGTAGCGAGTTGGCCTGTTGTTATTGAGTTCTCGAGAAGTGACAGCCCCGGTAAAACTTAAAATCTTATAAGGATAAGGATGAAAACAGTCTCTGGAACCTACCTTAAATTTCACTCCAGTCAAATCATATCAATGGAATATATACTCTTCATAAAAGAAACTTGACATGTTGTTTTGGAGTTGACTTACTGAGTGCATTTGATTGATATTCAGAGAGTGTGCATTTGTCGGGGCATTTTTATTTAATTCAAGTTTATGCACTGTCTGCAAAAATCCATTGTGAGTAAAACCATGAAAGCACCACAACAGTGTTCATGTATGGTTTTCCAAACTAACAGGACACTGGGTACTTTAAGTTTCAGATATCTGTCTGACCCACTGAAAATTGATACTACCCATAGAATAAAAATTATATACACATTTCAAATTTTGCATTATTTAACATCATATAATTGCCATTAATTGGCACTGAAATTATGAATAAAGGTAAAATTTGTAAACAAGTTTGACATGTTACATTTGACAACTTCAGTCAAAGTAATTGTGAAATATCCAGTTGAACACTGGGGGCTGTAGAATCCACCAGACCGTCGACAAATCTGCCAGATTTGCCAGAGAGTCAGACGCTTTTCGTGAAAACTGCCGTAACAGGTGATTTGAACATTGGCCATGTGTTCAGTAAGTCAAAATGCACCTTTGTGAAGCACATGTCCTCTGAGCCACACAGCAATGATGCATACAGAATAGCACTGATGCAGACTGTACCTGTGAAGGTCCAGGTTAGAATACTGATATTCAATAACCTGTGGTTCTTGTAAGAGACTACTAACAGGACCGAGTGGTCAGGCTTGCTGACTTGGTTGAAATATGTCACCAGTTCCCAATTGTGGAAATTGAAACTCATGCTGATCACTTGTCTGGTTGAGACTCGATTTGTACAGACCACCACCATATAGCTGGAATATTGCTGACTCTGGCGTAAAACTAAACTAAAACTTGTTTCTGGTCTTGCTGGACACATTAGGACTCGCACATCTGCCATCTAGCATGCACTTGGTAACCAATGATAATTCCTTCGACTCTCTGCAAGTGAGAAAATGGTTCCAGGGAATGCGTCCATTGCTGAAGTTCAACATAATTCTCTTGTGGTGGTCTGTCATTGTGGTTACCTGAAACAGAAGTAAACAGCTCTGAGAACAAGAGTACTGGCACATCCCATCAATTTGTTGCCACTGAGAAGCAGGCAAATGTATTAGAAAGACCTGTCCTGTACCAGCAATACCAACTGTAGTTCAACACTACACTTGTGTGTTAAGAGGGGAAGGGTACCCCACTCACTAGTGATGGCTACATGGAATGGAGATGGGTACCCCACTCACTACTGACATGTACAGACAGGGGAGATAGGTACCCCACTCACTACTGATAACTACATTGAATGGAGATGGGTGCCCCAATAACTACTGATGCCTACATGGAATGGAGATGGGTACCCCACCCGCTACTCATACCTTCATTGATTGTATATGAGTGCCCCACACCCTACATATGCTTCCATCGAATTGAGATGGGTACCCCACTCAACACTGATACCTATATCGAATGGAGATGGGTACCCCACTCACTACTCATACCTTCATTGAATGTATATGGGTACCCTACTCACTACTGACATGTACATAAATATGAGATGGGCATTCGACTCACTAATGATACCTACATCGAATGTAGATGAGTATCCCACCCACTACTGACATGTGTATAAAGATGAGACAGGTACCCACTCACTACCGATACCTTCATCGAACTGAGATGGGTACCCCACAAACTACTAATACCTACATCGAATAGGGATGGGTGGGTACTACTGACATGTACATAAAGATGGGTACCCCACTTACTGCTGACATCTACATCCAGGGGAGTTGGGTACCCCACCCACCACTGACATGTACATGCGGGGCAGATGGGTGTGCGACCCACCACTGACGTGTGCATAAAGTGGAGATGGGTACCCCACCCACCACTGACATGTACATACGGGGCAGATGGGTGTGCGAGCCACCACTGACGTCTGCATAAAGTGGAGATGGGTACCCCACCCACCACTGACAGGTGAGATCGGTACCCTAGTCACCACTGACATTATGTTGACTTCACAGTGATGGTACCTTGCCGATCAATGTTGCCGTCATCCCACCAGGGTCTGTTACAGTGTTGTCATGGAGACTTCATAGTGATGGTACCTTTCTGTTCAATGCATCCGTCATGCCACCAGGGGCTGTTACAGTACATCAGTGTTGTCATGGTGACTTCATAGTGATGGTACCATTCCGATCAATGCATCCGTCATGCCACCAGGGACGGTTACAGTACATCAGTGTTGGCATGTTGACTTCAGAGTGATGGTACCTTGCCAATCAATGCAGCCTTCCTGCCACCAGGGACGGTTACAGTACGTCAGAGTTGTCATGTTGATTTCAGTGTGCAAGTGGTCCACACGGCATAATAACCAACCATGTCAAGACACGTCTTCTGACACAGTTCAAGCACTGTTCTGTGAACAACTTCACAGATAATCACAACTGTTTGAAACAAATCTGTTATTGCAGACTGCCTCTTTCTGATCTTCTCTGGATAACTAGGTCAGCCACAGAGCGTCAATGTATTAATGTCTTAAAGGTAGCTCATAGGGAAGTAGCATCTTGGCTGTAGCCTCATACTGTTGTTCTCAGCAATAACTATCATTTAAGTGGTACAACTTCACAACTGTGCTTTCAAAGGTTGCTTTCAGACAAACACTTGTTTCAAAGTAAAAAGATTCAATGAGCTATGACTGATCATACTGTATCACTGTGAACTTGTCTTGAAGCAGACATGTTTACCTAAATATGTCATGTAGCCAGAAAAATGCTTCAATAAACATTCTTCCAACAAGGACAAAATAAAAATGTACAAGGATTTCTTTATAATGAGTAGACATGCCAGAATGTGTATTTCAGTTGACCATATACCTGGGTCACACCTGATGTCAGCCAAACCTTTGTAGAACATACTGGGGGTGCTTAACCTCCCCCCCCCCCCCTATATATATATATCTATTTTAATAAAGGTGTGTATTATAATTGTTGGGTCAAATGATGCAAGCATATGTCATTGCTCATCTTTTGAAATTGCAACCTACTTTCATTATTTCACATACTTTATGCACATAAAAGCTCTTATGATATTTAAGTTTATGTACCTGATCTACAAAAACAACACTGAAACATGTACTGGAACTGTGCCTTGTTTTGAAGTTTGCAATTCAAAAGCACAAATATGGTAAGGATTTTGGCCATCTGTGTACACTTGAACTGTTTGAATTATGATTGACTGCAGTGTGTCAGTTTGTCATCTTTTATATCCCCCACTATTCTTTCACTATTGAATGATTGAGTTATTGTGACCGTCATTGTCACTGATTGCATACCCCCAACCCTCACCCACCCCTTCATTTCAAAACAGAGTGAGTCGGGTATGGTGATTGTACACACCCACCCACCCCTTCATTTCACTCCAGAGTAAGTCAGTTATTGTGATGGTATACTCCTCACACACACACCCCTTCATTTCACTCCAGTGTGAGTCAGTTATTGTGATGGTATACTCCTCACACATACCCACCCCGTCATTTCAATCGAGTGTGAGTCAGTTGTAGTGATGGTATACTCCCCATACCCACCCACCCCGTCATTTCACTCCACAGTTATATGGCGTTGGTCTTTAAATAGTTGAGTCTGGAACAGGATCAACACTGCGCAACTGCGTCAACCAAGTCAGCAAACCTGACCACCCGATCCCGTTAGTCACCCTCTTACGACAAGAGTCGCTTCTAGCCGCCTTTATGGCAAGCATGGGTTGCTGTAGGCCTATTCTACCCCAGACCTTCACGAGTCCATTTCCCCCCAGAGTAAGTCAGGTATAAGATTGTATACCCCCACACCCATCTACCCACCCCTTCATTTGCCCCCAGAGTGAGTGAGGTATAGTGATAATATACCCCACCCCCCGCACCCATCTACCCTCCCACCCATTTACCCACCCTTTCATTTCACTCCTGAGTATGATTGTATACTATCACACTCAACCTACCCTTCATTTCCCCCCAGAGTGAGTCAGGTATATGATGGTATATCCCCACAGCCAACTACCCTTCCTTTCACACCAGTGAATTTTAGTGATTGTGCACCACCACACCCACCCCTTCATTCCACTCAAGAGTAAGCCATTGTGTTTGTATATCTCGACACCCACCTACCCCTTCATTTCACTTCAGTATGTGATTCTGCACAGCCACCCACCTCTTCATTTCACTCCAGAGTGAGTTATAATTAGCTATAGTGATTGTATACATATACCCACCCCTTCATTTCACATGTTGCAAATACATTCCGATTTTAGTAGAATTCACACAAAATCCAGGAAGTCCTTAAAAGCGACTTTTGCTATTTAAAGATTAAATAGAAGACAGAATGGGTCAACTTCTGAGGCCAGTTACTGTGCTTAGCAGGGATTTTCACACCAGAATTGATTAAATTAGAATTGGCTACTCTCTGATCAGCTACATTTTGCATATACATTCCAATTTTATTACAATTAAAAATTAAAACAGAATCCATTACGTTCCGAAAAGGCAACTAATGCCTCTTGAAGACCAAAATAGTAGTATTTTGAGACAGGTCAACTTACGAGGCCGGGTACTGTGCTTGTCATAGCTTTATACACCAGAATTGATTAAATTAAGACTGGCTACTATCTATGTAGCTACATAATGCATACACATTCCACATTAATTTAAATTGAAAAGAAATCCAGCAAGTTCCCTGAAACTGACTTTTGCTTGTGAAAGAGTATGATTTGTAGCATTTGGAGACAGAATTGATCTGTGAGGCTGGGTACTGTGCTTGTCTTGGATTTAAACACCAGAATTGATTAAATTAAGATTGACTACAGTTTGTGTAGGTACAGTTTGCAGATATATTCCATTTTCATCATAACTGAAAAGAAATCCTGCAAGTTCCCTGAAAGCAAGGTTTGCCTGTCGATGACCAGAATTGTAGTATTTGAAGATAGAATTGGTGAACTTGTGCGGCCGGGTACTGTGCTTGTCACTAATTCAAACACCGGAATACTTTATTCAGACTTTCTGCCGTCAGTATAACTACATTATATATACAGAATACAAATTCATAAAAATTTCAAACAACTCCAGCACTTTTCCCGAGTCGACTTTTGTTTGTCAAAGAATATATATTGTAGCATTTGGAGACAGAATGGTGTGGAAAAGTAGTGCTCACCAGGCAGGGAACACGCGGCCACTCACCAGGCGGACGCTTTAACCACTACACCACGGAGGCTGTTTACACGAGAGAAGAAAGATAGCGACTGATACCTGGTTTGATCCATAAACCCTTACAGTACACACAATGTTAGTGATTAGGTGAAACCACTTACTCATGATATCAACCACTGGATTCTTTGAACAAGGTTCTGTTTCAGAGGATCGCCTATAACATTGCTGACTCTGGCAGAAACAAACACTTGACCACTGGATTTTTCGCATGCGGTATAACGAGGGAAAACACTCACTCACTCACTCACTCACTCATTCTAGTGAAGACTACACTGAAAGTTCTGTTGCAAAGCACATGGCTGACCAGGTTGACAATAACAGTCACTCAGTCGGAATTGGATTATTTTTGCACGTTTCTGTTACAGATAGGGGCAACACTCACTCACTCACTCACTCACTCACTCACTCACTCACTCACTCACTCACTCACTCACTTGCAGCATGGCTGGTTGTTTAAACACCACGCTGTTCATACTCTCTTGCCTGAGATCCCATGGAAGAATGACAAAACCGTGGGCTTTTGTTTCTAACAGTATGCATCGCCCAACTACAGGCATGTATGTGATCTTTGGACTCCCAAAAAGGTATGTCGACAGTTCGTGACTTGGTTAATCGTCCGTTGTCTAGGTGACTGTGTATGTTCATGTAGATATAATATATTTCACATGAAACCGAAACACACCTTTCTGACATGTCTTTTATATGGTTATCGTTCTCTTTCACGAACGGGTCCTTTTGAATTTTAAATGGTTTCTTCGATACTGAAACTCGCATTAATTATTTTATGATGTACATTTCACATGTACGTTGCGGTCATATTATAAGAAGGTCAGACACCCACTCACACACTGTACTGTATTGTACTGTAAGTTTTGTACAAGGTTTAAAATACATATCCATAATCGTGTACTCATCTGCTTGTATATGTGTGCTAATGTGAGCGTCAATTTCTGTTCTGACACACATATGAGGCATACACACATAAACAGCGTTGCTTTAAGGAGGTATACTTAGTAAGAACCACGCTAAAACAGAGTCATGAGATGTCAACACGCTTGACAACCATACTGATAATCAAATGCCCTGATTAACGATCTTTGTCATTTGGGCCGGTAGTGGTAGTCTGGTGGTTAAAGTGTTCGCTTTTCAAGCCGAAGACCCAGGTTCGAGTCCCCACATGGGTACAATGTGTCCATTTCTAGCGTGCCCCGCCATGATACTGCTAAAAGCGGCGTAAAACCACACTCACTCACCCTGATCGCATAAGACATAAATCATACTGAATACAGGGCTTTAGTAAACGAACAAATCACTCACTCACACTATCAAACACTGGGTTGGTATTCGAAATGGAATGCATGTTATCCAGGCCACAGAAAGCGAGTTTTCACTAAGTTCCCAAAAGAAGACAGCGAGGTGTATGCGGAGGCTCCAAGAAAGGGGCATAACTCGGCTTGATGTAACGCTGAGCCATTTATGTAGTGCGGTAACACGTTTTGTTATTCTGACAAATGAAAGCAATCAGGAATATGGAGATGACCTGAGAGAAGTTGACCTGTGAAATTGTAACTACCTACTGTGAACAACGGATTGACTGCTTTTGAATTTGCTGTTCTGCATTTCTGTTCTTAGGCAATAATGTGGCGAGTATATGTGTTTTCAAAATAAAACTCATTTGTCCTTTGTACTAAAAACTGAGTGTAAAATCAGATTTGATCTCGTCGCTATATGGCTGGAACAAAGCCAGTGTGACTTAATATCCAATTCACCTCAACCGCATTGGGAAATTTAGAGAGTTCTAGTCTCATACACTAGTGTTATGCATGAGTAGACAGCTGATATTACGAGTTTAAAATAAATCGAAATCTTTTTATGAAACTTTAATGTGAAGATTGAAGGGGTGTTATTGTTTGCTGTAATACATGAATGCATGTGATATTTGTGCCACATCAGGTTGGATGGCACCACCACATGCTCAACAGCATTGAATCCACAGTCTCAAAATCATCTGTAAAGAGATATTTTCGGCCATTTTGATGAAATTTCCACCATTGTGTGGTCGAATCCCAAACAGGCACCCTGGTGTGTGTGTTTTAGCACTTGCTGTAAAGCATAAATACATCTGGTATCTCACATCTTTCATTTCGTATATATATTGAGTTAGATATCCTAGCTGCCATCAAAATATTTTTCAGAACGTTTTTGACAAACTCGCATCTGGTCAAAATACGCAAAACATACATCACAACTTACATCATTAATATGCTATTTTTGAAATTCATTACTCCCAGTAATTTTCCGATTTTCACATTTCAAAACATACCGCAAATAACGCTGTGAATCTCGATTTTATACAGTTTGAAAAATGACGACATTTACGATGAAGCCTATTTTGAAAGGCTATTTTAAGCACTTTAACTTGGTCTGAGATAATAGTGGATGGTATCAAGGAGCAGGGAATTTCCCGCAGAATTCAAAACTGTGAAGTATTTATATATGCGTGGTATATTTAGAATTCTATTGGACTTCAAAGTGAGAGATGTAGAGGAAGGATATATATGTCCCAGTGGCATCCAGGGCGTTAAGCAGAAGCGACGACATTGTATTTGAGTAACACTGCTTGTGTTGTGAGGCAGTGCGACGCTATTGCTGGCTGAGAAGACGGCCGAGCACCTCTGTATGTCTGTGACGTCACCAGCAGTGTGACGTCACTGTCACTGTACAAATGGCGCCACGACAGCCGGGTGAAGCTCGGCTCAGTCTGAGGTCACAGAGTGCAGCGACATGTAAACAAACAGTGTGTTGTTGTCTGTTTCATGATTCGCGATATTCTCAGAATAGAATTATTAAAATTAACACAGAATTACGTTAAGACGGGCGACATTAACGTACAATCACTTACCGTTTATGTTTATACACAGTTTACAATTTTCCTACCTGATCATGCGAGGTTCCAAAGACAAAACATGACAAAATGTCTGACATTCAACAACGTTTATTTATCTTAAAAAAGAAAAAAAGGAAATCACTTGAATCGTGACCTACGACTACGTGAACGGCACACACCACACCGCGTCAGTAACGACATGTGCTCCGTCTCTGTCCACACCGACACTGACTCAGTGTGCACCACGTCACACCAGGAGATCCACCATTCCCCTATAGACTCTCGCTATGTCGGCCGCTGTGTTCCCGTCGTTGTTCCTGACGTTGATGTCAACCACGTTCATGGACACCATCAGCTTCACCGTCTCCAGGTCTCCACTAATACAGGCCAAGTGAAGGACGTTGTCACCCCACTTGTCCACCAGTGACACATCAGCCCCTCTACCCACCAGGAACTCCACCACGTCCCTGTATCCACGCCATGCTGCCTCCATCACCGGTGTCCAGCTGTACCCTCCTCTACTGTTGATGTCCACCACGTTCATGGACAGTATCAGCTTCACCGTCTCCAGGTCTCCACCTCTACAGGCGAAGTGAAGGACGTTGTCACCGCCCCTGTCCACCAGTGACACATCAGCCCCTCTATCCACCAGGAACTCCACCACGTCCCTGCGTCCACTCCATGCTGCCCGCATCACCGGTGTCATGCTGTACCTTCCTCTACTGTTGATGTCCACCACGTTCATGGACAGTATCAGCTTCACCGTCTCCAGGTCTCCACCTCTACAGGCGAAGTGAAGGACGTTGTCACCGTACCCGTCCACCAGTGACACATCAGCCCCTCTATCCACCAGGAACTCCACCACGTCCCTGCGTCCACTCCATGCTGCCCACATCACCGGTGTCCAGCTGTCTCTTCTATAGTTGATGTCCACGTCACCCTGGGCCAGGATCCGCTTCACTCTCTCCAGGTCACCGCGACTGCTGGCGTCGTAGAGGTCGCGGCCAGCTGCTGCTGATGGAGTCGCTGTAACACAAAGTAAACTGTGTACACCAGACATCTTTGTCACACGTCTACAATGTTTACATCACGTTGATACGTGACTTGTACATTGCTATATCATGGCTGACAACAATCCAACATGACGGGAATGTC
Source organism: Haliotis asinina (assembly GCF_037392515.1). Lineage (NCBI taxonomy): Eukaryota > Metazoa > Mollusca > Gastropoda > Lepetellida > Haliotidae > Haliotis > Haliotis asinina. The sequence continues at coordinate 17,045,919 of NC_090292.1, read as the reverse complement.
AACATGTGGTTTCTGGAATTAATGACGGCGTGTTTAATATATAACTTTCTGTTAGAGTCAGATGTTCTGCATTACGACTTGAAAGTGTTGATGTTTGTTGAACTTTACAAGGTGATAGTGCCAGTACAACTGTTGCTGCTGGGTTTTCCAACCTACCGTGTGTGTCAGAGTCTTGTGTCGTCCCTGGCGCCGGTGGAACCGTCTTGCTGGGTGTCAGATTCTCACTCGCGTCAGTCGTGGAGACTGAAACAGGGAACATGATGTTCAGAACACTATACATCGCACATAAGCATTTCTACTGCTGGTCTGTTTTCGCCTTTCCTGATATGGTTTGCCTTTCACTATTATGTATGATTAAATTCTAAATACATATCTTATGGGAAAAAGTATTAATCACATATCGTTCTAACTGACTGAGATAATTCTTACTAGCAAGAAAAATTTATACTTCCTAATATTATTTTTGACAGTTCTGTGATTGACAACGTCGATCGGTACCGGGGTGAGATCCATCCCTCAAGTCAATATCACCACGGGCATATACATCAGTGTGGTAAATACAGGGAGAAATAACAACTGCACTTCCTGCATGCTGGGTTTTCCCACCTACCCTGTAGGTCTTGTGTCGTTACTGGCGCTGGTGTAAACGTGCTGTTTGGGCTCGGGTCAGCCGCAGCTGAAACAGGGAATATTTTCATCAGAAACCTGTACATGTACAAAAAATAGTTATATGATAACTGGCCTCAGGTTCTGCTTTCCATAAATGTTTTGCCTTTCAGTATTATGTATGGATAAAGTCCAAATATATCTGTTATAACAGATGGTTTAGTTTGAAGGATATTTCATTTCCTCAATATGTTTTCGCAGCTTGATTTAGTAAATTTAATAAGCTGTCCATTGTGCATTGACTGTTTGATAACAGTTGAGATCCTCTTTGTTGAAACGTTTGAATTGTCTTTTTTTAAAAAAAATATAAACATGAACGGTGTAAACAAAACAGTCAGTTCACCCTCATGGCTATGGTAGGTTAGGGATGCACATTCTACAGGGACTTCATATATAAGCATATGTTATTTTCACATTGTTGTTGATAGATAAACACACAATTGCAACAGTACTTTTAATTCCTCTTTATGGAATGACTACCGTTTTAGTTTGAATTCAGTAACCATGGCTGGAATATTTAAAAAAAACGCCTTTCCTTGATGTCCTAACCCTACCCTCTCTGTTCAGTTACCTGGTATTTTAGGCAACTCCGTAAATTCTAAAGTGAAGCACATTAACACTAGTGTTTATCAAACAGTGTGAAGGACAATAGGGCAACTTGACTCGGTGTTTGTGAAACACAGTTGTAATTTGTGGCAGGCAAACTCCGTGAAACTCTCACAAAATATCAGAATATCGAGTTACAGTGGCAGACAGAGCAATTCTCAAACAACTGCTAACCCAGCTGACACAACTGCAGCTGACACAACCATACTTGTCGATGGAAGCAATGTTGACAAGGGTGCAAACACATGGCAGTGTGTGGTGGTAAAGATCGAAATGTCGGTTGTCCGACATTCTTCGTTTGTTTCAATATTAGAAATAGCGAAAATACAGCATGATTCCCCTTCTATAATCTACCTTCCATTGAAGTTTTGATAAAATGTTGCAGACATGCACAAGGATATGTTTGGCCGTGTGCTACAGCGGGGATGTATTTCAATGCAATGCAGCAGTCCCGAGTAAAAAACGCAATGCATTTGAAATGAAATATTGGACTGGACAGCTTTAGGATACTCTCATGAAGTCTCCTGTGTGGATGTAAATGCCATTAGGTCAAGGATAACGGTAAAAGAGAGTACATAATTTGATTAAATATAACAATTAGGTGAAACGCTGCGTTGTTATGCTTCCCCAGACCTTCCATCGTCCCCAATCGGTGACAGGCTAAACATAGGTCTGGGTGTAAACATTGTGTGAAGCAAACACTTGGTTCCTACAACATTCATGCTGATTACAGCAGTCATACTATATACATTTCATCTAATTCCATAAATCAATTTAAAATCATAAACTGAGAACTTACCCACCAATAACACGAGAGATACATCTCACTGCTACTGGAGAAATGCTTTGACTGGCGACGCCACGAAGCACAGCTGCCAGCTATGACGTCATTGTGACGTGTTAGGTTAGGAGCACGACAACGTTTGGCGCTCGCCTGCTTGGTCTGATCACCATCTCTATAGGGAAATATTTCCAATCGCCCCATGTTTGCTCTCTAGTTTTGTTTTCGTTTTATGATACAGTTTGCGTTACCTGTGGCATGGCGTGGACAATTGTATATTAGCATATCGGCTACTTCCCTAAATAGTTGTAATTCACCGACTGTTTGTATTGCTTCATTCTTAATTTAATTGTTTAAAAAATATAAAGGTTCACTTTCAAAATAGGTCATATGTGGATATTAGTAGACCTGAAAGACTTCGGTGTAAATAGCTGTGATCACTCTGTCAAACGAGGACATTCAGGTACTTGAATTGAGCTTATACTCCTAAGTATAACCTTGAAAGACTAACTGTGGTTTTCTGAGCCTGTTGCGTTCAGTATAGACGCTTTTCCACAACCCAGTCTAGATGTGAAACAGAGATACCTAGACATAGTGCATGCTGGTTATAATGTATGTTGTGCAACGTGTAGACGGACATTCCCCAGCTCAGTCTAGCCCCCTGGATGTCACATTCCCCAGCTCAGTCTAGCCCCCTGGATGCCACAGGGACATATATGTCCTTCCACTTCAACTCTCACTTTGAATTTCAATACAATTCTAAATATATCAAGCGCACAAATATAACTAACAGTTGTGAATTCTATGGGTAATTTCCTGTTTTGTGATACCATTCAATATTTTCTCAGACAAAGCTAAAGTGATTAAGATTACCTTTCAAAACAGGCTTCATCGTAAATATCGCCCTTTTACACAGTACAAAATCGCGATTCGCAGCGTTATTTGTTGTGTTGTGAAATATCAAAACACGTTAACTACCGTTAATAGCATAATAATGATCACTGATATCAGGTTTTCGGGTGAATGTAATTATCGAACTGTCAAGAAACGAATATGGGTTAGGCTTCTTATCTGCATGAAATTCGAAAGTCACATAATTACTTTCTGACAACAACTCTCCTTTTGAAATGAAATAAGCGACGGTCCAATTTCTCGCTTCTGGTCTGGTTACCGACTCAATGTGCGCTGCGACAACCTGCTACATGTACAGACAGAACCACGTTTACGAGTTGTCCTGGCCACCTTCATTCGACGAAAAGCCATTAACTGACACATGTTTTGCTTTGACTTTTACTGGAGAAAAGCATCGTTTGCTTAATTTCCAAGTGCAGTGCGAATCGACAGGATATAAATAAAGACTGACAACGCCATGAAATTTCGGTTATATTGTCTCGGCATTTCCTACGACAGAACCCGGGGGAGTGCTAGTTCAACTTACTGCAAGTCCTAGCATCTATGAAAATTCTTTGTATATGTTATCAATCCTTCAGTTATTTCCAACTGTAATTCTTTAAATATTGCCGCATTAAAATCTTAAAAATAGTTCCCATCCTACTACCGATCTCAATGTAAGCAAAAATCGGAGATACAACTCCAACCAACTAGAACTGAATCGAACCCTGGAAGGTCTTTCTCGTCAATTTGTGATTATTACACATCCCTGACAACTGGCGAAATTTCGTACAGAATGTAAGAGTTAGTTATAAATCTATAAATCACTTTTTGAGCAGCAGTTCCCCATTTGCTTTTAAATTCTGACACTACTGTATATCTTTATATATAAATTACTTAAGCAAATGCCATACACCTTTTGTCCAAGCAATGAGTTGGTTGCATCCGAAACACCACTCATCATAGTTTAACACCACTTAAAGCTATTGATATAAAAAGTCATTTACAGAGAATTGTCTTTATGAACAACATGTAGTTCTGACCACCCAAGCAGATCTGTATGATAGAATTACATTGCACGTGTGTTTCTTGTTTTGGTGACATTAGGTTGACAAATATTTCCCATGACAGACCACATATTATCTAAATTTGTATACTTTGTGTTCTGATTTTTATTCAACAGTTCTTAAAGAATCTTTAGGTTGTGGGTTTAATATCAGAAAAGGGGTTTAATGTCAAATATACGTTTTAGATGACATAGATTCGAATTTAACCCCACAATTATTCTATGAAGATATGTTTATGCATTTAATTATTTTATCAGACAGTTAAAAGATAATATGTACAATGATTGAATAAAGTCATGCATGTTTAATGTAATTTACAAATACAATAACATACAATAACTCAAAATTACAACATTTTGCAGTGCAGATATCATGTAAAGTGCGAAAGGATATTGACTTTATTAATATATTTGTGTTAGAATATCAAAACCTCAATGTATTGCAACAAGACATGAAGAGCTAGATTTAAAAAGAGTAAAATGAGCTTTGCCATGACTATTATAATAATCTGTTCATTGAGAAGACAAGATGTATGTAGACACTGCAGGAAAATGTAAACTATTTGATGCTGACCACACTTAACATTACCATTTATATTAAAAATTGCAATTCATTACCAGTATGAATATATGCATTGTTTAGTTGTGTAATGAAGAAAAAAACGAATTAGGAAAGTGCCCTCGAATGTGTACTTAACCTACCGGTGGTTTTACTTCTTCTGAGTCATAGTATGTTAAATAAACTAATATTTTAATATTATTTTCTTCTATTGATACTTAGTAAAGTCCAAATATGGTAATTTATAACCGTAATTCAAGAATAATAATTTTAATAATTAAAACGCGGTCATTTTAAAATTTTGCAGTGTTTTCATGCATTATTTATCCTTACAGTGATTTTTATATTTCATGCATCACAAACTGTTACAGACGTAAAAGATTGATTTTAGTTATGCTCATGTTTATCGCATTTGAAAATTGGCTACATGTAGGCGATGGTTGACATAATTCGTCCGTTACTGTTATTTTACAACTACTTGACCATGGTTTCTCACTTCTCTCTGTATCTGCTGAATATTTGTGTTGTCAAAAATCTCTATCCCATCTTGTACAACCCATGAAATTTACATAACAAGACTTTCAGTGTTTCACATTTAATTCTTTTATCAGACAGTTCACATCAGCTCCCCGCCTTAGTGAGCTACATGAATGCAGCCATATCGACCGTAATAGAAAAGCGATTTGAGTAAATATACAATGAAAATACGCTGCACTTTTAAATGTGATACTGAGACGTCTAGTGCCAGAGTTAAATTACCGATTGCAAAACGTCAACAAAACGACAAACATAACTTGAAAATGATCAGCTGATTCCACCGCCTCGCTTCGAACTACTATTTCGCCATTCTTTCTTGCAATGTAAGCAGTCATGACTAACCCAGGCGTATCATAGAATCATGGAATACACTTGATATATCATCGTGAGAGGGAAAAGATATACGCTCAATGCACAAGCGTGAACGTTAGCAGTGAAGGTGAAAGCTGCAATGGTCAACTTTCTCTAAATGTAATAACAGGGAGACTATATAGTTGTAGATTATCCCTGGTAATAGTAACACGTACGGCACACATCGCGCATACGACATGCGCTGTCAGGTTAAGGTTGGACCGTCCGGATCAGCGCACCTAGCAGATTAGTGAAGGGAAGAAAAATTCTAAAAGATCCCCCATTCCCCTTACGTTTTAGAATTAAACTACAGCAGGTCTTTGCCACCAATACCAACTCTCTCGATAAAATGAAACGAAAGCTAATTGATTTGAAACCGAACACTGTGCTCGAAAGACTGCGCTTGTTTCAAATGTTTCACAATGCCATTTAGAAAGTGGTCATATGTAACGTATGTCATATTTGGGATTACACTTTGTTAGTAAAGTACAAATTCTAGTACGACATCCACGTCGCGGTAGCTGAGACGGCTAGGCGGCTGACTTTGTGTGCTGGCGATTAGGTGCCCGACTCTAAGGGTTCGAATCCCGGAACCAAAAACAGTACTAGAATCTGATTTCTTTTAGGTGAAGATCTCGGCATCAAGGGTCTAGGTGTGAAGTACATACCAAGAAAGAGTGCACCACAGTTATCATGTATGTTGTATGTATGTGCGAGTGTACATGCGCTATGTATCTGCGACGTATAAATCGATCAAGGAAGTAATGACTTGTTTTCTTTACTTTAGGGTCTCTAAATGTCTTATGTGGTTATACTGACCCCAGGATTAAATTTCTCCTCTACAAACGGTGGCAATATAACCAATAAGTAGTGCATTGATGTTCAGATACAGTAGCCATAAGTCGTCCGCCTATTCCAAATACCATGGTGTTAGTCAGTGGCCTGTTAATTTCATGTCATGATTATTGTGGACCGAAAATAAATGAAAGTGAACCATGGGTTTCTGTCTGTACACAGCGTTTGTCATTGCATCACCCATGAGTAATAACCTGGTGATTTATTTCATCAGATTCCAGACAAATATACCTTTACGATCAGGCTCTTTATCAGTGAAGTAATTTAAAGACCTAATTTGCAGTCTTGCACTGCCTGACTCCCCAGGGTAACATCCCACTCTTGCAGAAGGTGTGGTGTCAATCATTAAAGGGTAATATTGAACCAAGTTCTGCCAGGGCAAGTGTTAGCATTCACGGACAAGAAAAGACATAATCTGGTGTAGGGTTTCATTCAGCATGAAGTTCAGATTTCTGCCATACTGAGATTGCTTTTAGTTGTCAGGTCATAATATCTCAAACATAAACGTGCTGTGTTTAACTGCTCGGGGCTGTGCTGGACAGGTTTGACCTGAAGGTTCTGACCTGAAAAGTGGGGCCTTCTTGTCAAGTGGGGATTGGGCGATTGTATTCGAGGCAAGTTGAAATATTCAGAATAGGGGTAAAACTTTGGTCGTCTAATTTGATGTCCAGTTCCTAACTGAATCAGTAATTTCACCCAAATATGTAGAGATACAGAGATAAATCAGTGCGACCACGGCAGAGTTGAAACTCAAATTTTACAGGCAGTACACTTCAGTGTTAAATACGAGGGAATTACTAATAGAAATAATGCCAGGCATAACACTAGTAAGACTGGAGCCACAGCTGTCGAGCTGGGTGGAGGTAAGATATACAGGGTGGTCAATGATCTCGACACACTGGTTGATCTTGATGTTAGGTGTTACTTTGCTTTCAAACAGACATCAGACATGGTGTGAAGTATTAGTGAAGAGAAATAAAATGTATCTTTTAGTATTGATTGCTCGTTATTTTGGGGTATCATATCACAAGGTACAGTTAGGGGTCGTTTCTGACGATAATGTAGCGTTGACAATTACTGTCCTCAGTAAGTTCTGTTCTTGTTCCTGCGGCCGAGAATCCCCTGTCTGTCGACTGTCTTCAGCTGTCTTCAGCTGTCTGTCGACTGACCGTGTGTTCAAAGACATCTGTCGTTGGTCACGTGACCACCAGTAGTTAGGCCTGAGATGAAGGTAAAAGTACCGTTCTCTGTAGGGCTTATATACACTGGGTCTTGACTGCTAACTCACATAAATATGCCTTGCAAGCTCTTGGTTGGCTTTACCTGCTAGTCCAACTAGCCTTGTAAGCCTTCATGTACACTGGGTCATGCCTGCTATCACAACCTTAATATGTCTTGTAAGCTCTCATGTACACTGGATCATGCCTGCTAACTCCACGTTAATATGTCCTGTAAACCCTTATGTACACTGGGTCATGCCTGCTAACTCCACGTTAATATGCCTCGTAAGCCCTAGGTTGTGTTTACCTGCCAAATAAACGCTTACATGCCTTGTAAGCCCTAGTCTGGCTAACGTTTACATGTCTTGGAAACCCTAGGTTACATGCTAATCCAACGTTCCATGCATTGTAAGCCCTAGGTTATCAAATGAAGCTCATTTATTCATGCCCAAACTCCACGTTGACGTGTAAATGAAACATTTTGCTGCCATGCCAACCTAATCCTACGTTGCCCTGTGAACCCTAGGCTGCCAAACAAATTAATGTTAGTCTCATATATTCCGGTTGCCATATCAAAATAAAATGTTAATTAAGCGACAAATCTCTGCTAAAAGTCTCACCTTCTGTCGTTCCACGATACGTCATGGTTGAAAGCTCCTTGATCTCTTTCCTCATCCCCAAAAAACTGGTATTCAGCGTCCTGAAGTCCTGTGTGAGGCCAGAGAGTGCCTGGTTCGTGTCAAACTGGTCACTAATGGTCTGATTCAGTTGAATGTTTAAACTCCGAATGTCTGTGGATACGTTGCTCCGCATTTCCTGCAAGCCCTCCCGGTATGATTTCATTTCTCTCTCCGTCACCACACAACTGGTGTTCAGCGTCCTGAAGTACTGTGTTAGGCCAGCGAGTGTCTGGTTTGTCTCAAGCACGTCATCAATGGTCTGATTGAGTTCTGACCTTAGCATCCTTGCATATGAGGTTGCACGAACTACTGTCTGATTCACCTGCATCTGTAGAGCCCGGATGTCTTTGGTCAACTCGCTACGTTCTTTTCTGACTCTTTTTCTGTAGGTGTCGCTTTCCCGTTCAACATGCCTTAAGTCTTGTGTTATTGCTCGAAGTCGTGTCTTTATGTATTGCGCGTTGTCCTTTAAGCTGTGTACTTCCTCGAGAACTTTTCCGTTGGTCTGATGCCCAATATCATCTTCAGTTAGGATGTTTGTAATCGCTTGTTTGACGAGAGGTTCTATCAGTGAAGGAAGGAATGTTGAAGTCAGTTCTTCTTTCAGCGACTCCTTCCAAACCTTAAACTTGTTCATCAGTTTAGTCTCAGTTTTCATACTTGAAAATTTCCACAGGCTAAGGTCTTGTTCAACCACCCTCACACGTGTAGTCAGAATTTCCAAACTCTCACCAGCATGTACGTCTCCCATACCGCACAGTACAAGACTCAGGAATACAACTGTTGATAGCTCCATTGTTCCAACAGAACAACACGCAGCTAGGAAGGCAACTGCCTCGCTCCTGTCTAAACGGCTTTTATATAGCTCGACTGAAGAGTCTGGAACAACGCCAGCTCGGGGGACCACACGCTACACCAGTAGTGTGTGTAGACCTTGCGCCCAACTAGATGGAAATGCTGAGCTCTAACGTTTATGATAAGTCACGGGACACTTGCTTCGTGATATTTTACATCTCATAATACTTGTGATTTTACAATATATATCGTGTATCTCTGGTTCCAGGACCCATGTTGCGTGTCATATTACAGTGTCTCGTCACAATATGGCGGAAATATTGCCGATGTGACGTTAAATACTCACTCACTCACTCACTATTACAATCTCTGTTGTGTATCATGTTATAGAACACATATTTAGTGAAGACGCCTCGCCTGAAATGTCGTCATTTGTCTTAAGGATTTATTGCATAGTTACAGCACTATCTATTTATGCATTATACATTAAATTTTATAACGGTGGTACAGATTGCTTACAAACAACGTTCTGGAATGCCATGAGCATGTTTCCTGGAATGGCGTACACCGAGTTTGATCATCGATATGCAACAACATCTCTGAAGACGTGAGCAAAGAAATACACGCAGCAGGGCGAGTGTCGACGTGTGAATACAAGAAGATAGCCACGCGGAGAGAAGTGTTCATCAGTGGTTGACGGAACACAACATCTGGAACAAAGGTTCAGTAGACGAGACTGTGTCGGTACACTATTCACAGTCTGTTCCATATTAACAGCTCAGGTCACTGTACCCAGACCAGTTCCTGGGCCTCTAGTACTTAAGATTCATTCTGGGAAGGTACACCATTCACAGACTACCTGAACGGCTCAGGCCACTGTCGAGGGGTCCTGAAACACAGACGAGTTCTTGGGCCATTGACACTTCAGATTCATATAAATCTCCTCAGAGAGCAGGTCCTGCCCCTCATTAGTTATTTATGAGGAATGTTTGCGTGCAGATAAATTGGGCAATTACATATCATAACTGGATATTAAGCTTATTGACAGCACCATGAATATCGATCCGCACAAAGAACAACACTGGGAAAACCACACATACTTTGTAGAATTTGATTCAAACCAAAACGGAAACATTTGGGGATACCAGGTGATGACTCACAGTGGGGACACCAGATGATGACTCACAGTGGGGACACCAGGTGATGACTCACAGTGCGGACACCAGGTGATGACTCACAGTGGGGACACCAGATAATGACTCACAGTGGGGACACCAGGTGATGACTCATAGTGAAGACACCAGGTGATGAATCACAGTGGGGACACCAGGTGATGACTCACAGTGGGGACACAAGGTGATGACTCACAGTGAATACAGCAGACCACGAATCACAGTTATGACACCAGGCCGTCAACCTCAGCTATGTAAGCAGGTGATGAATCACAATTATGACAGCAGGTGATGAATCACAGTGATAACAACAGGTGATGAATCACAATTATGACACCAGGTCTTACGTACTTTGTAACACTAACTTACTGTAAATAGATACTATCACTCATTTCTTTATCACTGCATTGCTTACGTACACTAACATACTGTCAACAGATACAATCACTCATTACCTTATTGATGCATTACTAATCTACTTTGTAAAAGTAACATACTGTAAACAGATACAATGACTCATTTCTTTATCACTGCATTATTAACTTACTTTGTAACACTAACATACTGTAAACATATACAATCACTCACTTCTTTATCACTGCATTACTAACGTACAGATTTACTTAAACACATGAAATTACTCACTTCTTTAACGCTGCATTACTGATTTACTTCAAACAGAATTACTTATTTACTTACAACAAAGTATTACTTACTCTTTTTTCGCTCTGTACAATTCAGTTGAGATACAACATAACTCACTCACCCAGTGTTCACTTACTAATGTCCATGCAATACTGAACAAACATAGTTAACCAAGTTAAAACAGTACCACCCTCTCACTTCCCCTGCGCTGCACTTCTCTCTTAATAAAAACTCTTTCACTTCCTCAGTGCTTCATTGCTCACTTACTTAAAACACAGTGTTATACCTGAACCGATATTTTACACTTAATGCTGCTTTACTCAGTTATGCTCATCTAAACATACATTACACTTTTAGACCACAATATCACCCCATCCCTTCACTGAGTAACATGACGTAACAGCAGTCCACATTCCTAAACACGCCATTACTCAATTCTTTAACGCTTGATTACAATGTTACTTAAATACTTGTCACTCACTTACGTAAATCACAATATTACTTCAACCCTTTGCCATTCACACATTTAAAGCACAATATTAATTTCTTGATACAACATCACCTACTCACAATGCTCAACAATCCTCACTGACTTCGGAATTTACGTTTTCTCCAGAGAATTCAGGTAGGAAAGCAAAACACCACAAAGCCTCAAAGCCTGTATTGTAGTCTTTAGATTAGCAGCAGAAACTACACCGTGCCAAGGTACATGTTGTAAGAACGTGTTATTGAGCATTCGCGCTGTTTTTACAGTCTGTTTTAACAATCGGATGCGCCACGATACACGTTCTAACATATTTGTGTTGGCAAATTGCGGTTTTCTCTCACCTTGAGCTTCGACCTTGACAGATCGAACTGTATCAGGCGCCTTTATGCATTGCAGAATTTTCTCACTTAGCCATGATTCTCATTTCGTGGGATCGAATTCGAAATTGACACTTATTTAGATGCACGGCTGTAGCATGGGTTATGTGATTAGAGTTTAGCGCTACCTGTGACTGACATGTCGTCCTGATTCACAATACTTGAAGGTGACATGTCAGTGTTCAGGTTGACATGTAAACTGTTTAAGAATAGTAGAAGTTACTGTGTCAGTCTTGAGATTGAAAAGATGTGTTTAGCACTAAGACTGACATGCAGGAAACGAAGACTTACTAACATGTCAATCTTGATGTTGAAACTTAACTGAAGTTGACTGACATGTCTTAACTGTCTAAGTGGATAATAAAAACAGTTCAGAGGCGTGAGATAAACTGTCTATTGATACCAGTTCTGAGACGTCAGGTAAACTAAATAACTGTCTAATAACAAGAGTTCTGAGACGTCAGGTACACTATCTAACTTTATAAAAATAATAGTTCTGGGATGTCAGGTAAACTGTCCGAATGTCTAATGAAAACTGTTCTGAGACGTCAAGTAAACTGTCTAACTACCTAATGATAACAGTTCTGAGACGTCAGGTAAACTGTCTAACTGTCTAATGATAACAGTTCTGAGACTGTTAGTAAGCTGTCTGTGTAATGCTAACAGTTCTTAAATTCAAGTAAACCAACCGTTTAATGATAACAGTCAGTGTAAATAGTGACTTATTTGTCTATCCTGATAAGGGGCGGTTGAAAAAAGTGTTCGCTCTTCGCGCCGACGATCCGGGTTCGATTGCCCACTGAGGTATAATGTGTGAAATCCGTTTCCGGTGTCCCCCGCAGTGATACTGCTGGAATGTTGCTAAAATACTCACTCACCATCCTGATGAAGAAAGGGAATGTGAGAGATGTCATCTGTCAGTCAAGAAGTTGAAATGTAAACCACGTGAAACTTAATGTCATCAATGTTTTCGCCTGATTCTGGTCAATAATTACATGGCGTCAGGTCACGTGGGGGCCTTCAACTATTTCGACACTGCCCCAAGAACATGTCATGACTTCTCCATGGATCATGTGTTAGTGGTTCGCTTGTTACCCTAGCAATGGTTTATTGTGTTTCATATGTTGCAGGTGGACTATATACATGAAGCAGCCAAAGCAAACAAATATGTCATATTTCTTCCCCGAACGGTTTCGCCGATCTTTCCTGTGACTATATGTCTTTGAAGACGATACCTCAGCCTTCACCTTTAATGGTTGTCAAGACGACCAGTGAGTTCCAAAACTGGTCGGCTTGGAGTCAGTATGCTGTGTCTGAGTGGTATGTATGTAATGTCAAAAAATCGTCATTCTCAGCTACATATTGCACACATTCAGTTTACATAATGCCACCTACATATTGCACACATTCAGTTTACATAATGCCACCTACATATTGCACACATTCAGTTTATTTGACACCACCTACATATTTAGTTTACTTAATACCGGTTACATATTGCATACATTCTGAACACATTCAGTTTAGTTGATACCAGCTACATTTTTCATACATTCAATTTTTTTACCATCTATATATTGCATACATTCAGTTTAACTAATGCCAGCTACATAATGCGCACATTCAGTTTATTTCAAACCAGGTACATTTTGGGCATATTCAGTTTACTTGATACCAGCTACATAGTGTATACATTCAGTTTACTTTAAACCACCTACATAGTGCATACATTCAGTTTACTTCATACCAGCTACACAGTGCATACATTTAGCTGAGCTGATACTAGATGCATGCTGTCGGCATTCAGTTAATGCATAACTAGCTACATTTTCCATACGTTCAGTTAGTAGATTCAAGCTACATGTATGGTTAGATTCATATACGATGTTACCAGCTACATATTCCATACATTCAGTTAGTAGATTCAAGCTACATGTCGGTTAGATTCATATACGATGTTACCAGCTACATATTCCATACATTCAGTTAGTAGATTCAAGCTACATGTCGGTTAGATTCATATACGATGTTACCAGCTACATATTCCATACATTCAGTTAGTAGATTCAAGCTACATGTATGGTTAGATTCATATACGATGTTACCAGCTACATATTCCATACATTCAGTTAGTAGATTCAAGCTACATGTCGGTTAGATTCATATACGTTGTTACCAGCTACATATTCCATACATTCAGTTAGTAGATTCAAGCTACATGTCGGTTAGATTCATATACGATGTTACCAGCTACATTTTCCATACGTTCAGTTAGTAGATTCAAGCTACATGTCGGTTAGATTCATATACGATGTTACCAGCTACATATTCCATACATTCAGTTAGTAGATTCAAGCTACATGTATGGTTAGATTCATATACGTTGTTACCAGCTACATATCCATACATTCAGTTAGTAGATTCAAGCTACATGTCGGTTAGATTCATATACGATGTTACCAGCTACATTTTCCATACGTTCAGTTAGTAGATTCAAGCTACATGTCGGTTAGATTCATATACGATGTTACCAGCTACATATTCCATACATTCAGTTAGTAGATTCAAGCTACATGTCGGTTAGATTCATATACGATGTTACCAGCTACATATTCCATACATTCAGTTAGTAGATTCAAGCTACATGTCGGTTAGATTCATATACGATGTTACCAGCTACATATTCCATACATTCAGTTAGTAGATTCAAGCTACATGTCGGTTAGATTCATATACGATGTTACCAGCTACATATTCCATACATTCAGTTAGTAGATTCAAGCTACATGTCGGTTAGATTCATATACGATGTTACCAGCTACATATTCCATACATTCAGTTAGTAGATTCAAGCTACATGTATGGTTAGATTCATATACGTTGTTACCAGCTACATATCCATACATTCAGTTAGTAGATTCAAGCTACATGTCGGTTAGATTCATATACGATGTTACCAGCTACATTTTCCATACGTTCAGTTAGTAGATTCAAGCTACATGTCGGTTAGATTCATATACGATGTTACCAGCTACATATTCCATACATTCAGTTAGTAGATTCAAGCTACATGTCGGTTAGATTCATATACGATGTTACCAGCTACATTTTCCATACATTCAGTTAGTAGATTCAAGCTACATGTCGGTTAGATTCATATACGATGTTACCAGCTACATTTTCCATACGTTCAGTTAGTAGATTCAAGCTACATGTCGGTTAGATTCATATACGATGTTACCAGCTACATATTCCATACATTCAGTTAGTAGATTCAAGCTACATGTATGGTTAGATTCATATACGTTGTTACCAGCTACATATTCCATACATTCAGTTAGTAGATTCAAGCTACATGTCGGTTAGATTCATATACGATGTTACCAGCTACATATCCATACGTTCAGTTAGTAGATTCAAGCTACATGTCGGTTAGATTCATATACGATGTTACCAGCTACATTTTCCATACGTTCAGTTAGTAGATTCAAGCTACATGTCGGTTAGATTCATATACGATGTTACCAGCTACATATTCCATACATTCAGTTAGTAGATTCAAGCTACATGTATGGTTAGATTCATATACGTTGTTACCAGCTACATATTCCATACATTCAGTTAGTAGATTCAAGCTACATGTCGGTTAGATTCATATACGATGTTACCAGCTACATATCCATACGTTCAGTTAGTAGATTCAAGCTACATGTCGGTTAGATTCATATACGATGTTACCAGCTACATTTTCCATACGTTCAGTTAGTAGATTCAAGCTACATGTCGGTTAGATTCATATACGATGTTACCAGCTACATATTCCATACATTCAGTTAGTAGATTCAAGCTACATGTCGGTTAGATTCATATACGATGTTACCAGCTACATATTCCATACATTCAGTTAGTAGATTCAAGCTACATGTATGGTTAGATTCATATACGATGTTACCAGCTACATATTCCATACATTCAGTTAGTAGATTCAAGCTACATGTATGGTTAGATTCATATACGATGTTACCAGCTACATTTTCCATACATTCAGTTAGTAGATTCAAGCTACATGTCGGTTAGATTCATATACGTTGTTACCAGCTACATATTCCATACATTCAGTTAGTAGATTCAAGCTACATGTCGGTTAGATTCATATACGATGTTACCAGCTACATATTCCATACATTCAGTTAGTAGATTCAAGCTACATGTCGGTTAGATTCATATACGATGTTACCAGCTACATATTCCATACATTCAGTTAGTAGATTCAAGCTACATGTATGGTTAGATTCATATACGATGTTACCAGCTACATATTCCATACATTCAGTTAGTAGATTCAAGCTACATGTATGGTTAGATTCATATACGATGTTACCAGCTACATTTTCCATACATTCAGTTAGTAGATTCAAGCTACATGTCGGTTAGATTCATATACGATGTTACCAGCTACATTTTCCATACATTCAGTTAGTAGATTCAAGCTACATGTCGGTTAGATTCATATACGATGTTACCAGCTACATATTCCATACATTCAGTTAGTAGATTCAAGCTACATGTATGGTTAGATTCATATACGATGTTACCAGCTACATATTCCATACATTCAGTTAGTAGATTCAAGCTACATGTCGGTTAGATTCATATACGATGTTACCAGCTACATATTCCATACATTCAGTTAGTAGATTCAAGCTACATGTATGGTTAGATTCATATACGATGTTACCAGCTACATATTCCATACATTCAGTTAGTAGATTCAAGCTACATGTCGGTTAGATTCATATACGTTGTTACCAGCTACATATTCCATACATTCAGTTAGTAGATTCAAGCTACATGTCGGTTAGATTCATATACGATGTTACCAGCTACATTTTCCATACGTTCAGTTAGTAGATTCAAGCTACATGTCGGTTAGATTCATATACGATGTTACCAGCTACATATTCCATACATTCAGTTAGTAGATTCAAGCTACATGTATGGTTAGATTCATATACGTTGTTACCAGCTACATATCCATACATTCAGTTAGTAGATTCAAGCTACATGTCGGTTAGATTCATATACGATGTTACCAGCTACATTTTCCATACGTTCAGTTAGTAGATTCAAGCTACATGTCGGTTAGATTCATATACGATGTTACCAGCTACATATTCCATACATTCAGTTAGTAGATTCAAGCTACATGTCGGTTAGATTCATATACGATGTTACCAGCTACATATTCCATACATTCAGTTAGTAGATTCAAGCTACATGTCGGTTAGATTCATATACGATGTTACCAGCTACATATTCCATACATTCAGTTAGTAGATTCAAGCTACATGTCGGTTAGATTCATATACGATGTTACCAGCTACATATTCCATACATTCAGTTAGTAGATTCAAGCTACATGTCGGTTAGATTCATATACGATGTTACCAGCTACATATTCCATACATTCAGTTAGTAGATTCAAGCTACATGTATGGTTAGATTCATATACGTTGTTACCAGCTACATATCCATACATTCAGTTAGTAGATTCAAGCTACATGTCGGTTAGATTCATATACGATGTTACCAGCTACATTTTCCATACGTTCAGTTAGTAGATTCAAGCTACATGTCGGTTAGATTCATATACGATGTTACCAGCTACATATTCCATACATTCAGTTAGTAGATTCAAGCTACATGTCGGTTAGATTCATATACGATGTTACCAGCTACATTTTCCATACATTCAGTTAGTAGATTCAAGCTACATGTCGGTTAGATTCATATACGATGTTACCAGCTACATTTTCCATACGTTCAGTTAGTAGATTCAAGCTACATGTCGGTTAGATTCATATACGATGTTACCAGCTACATATTCCATACATTCAGTTAGTAGATTCAAGCTACATGTATGGTTAGATTCATATACGTTGTTACCAGCTACATATTCCATACATTCAGTTAGTAGATTCAAGCTACATGTCGGTTAGATTCATATACGATGTTACCAGCTACATATCCATACGTTCAGTTAGTAGATTCAAGCTACATGTCGGTTAGATTCATATACGATGTTACCAGCTACATTTTCCATACGTTCAGTTAGTAGATTCAAGCTACATGTCGGTTAGATTCATATACGATGTTACCAGCTACATATTCCATACATTCAGTTAGTAGATTCAAGCTACATGTATGGTTAGATTCATATACGTTGTTACCAGCTACATATTCCATACATTCAGTTAGTAGATTCAAGCTACATGTCGGTTAGATTCATATACGATGTTACCAGCTACATATCCATACGTTCAGTTAGTAGATTCAAGCTACATGTCGGTTAGATTCATATACGATGTTACCAGCTACATTTTCCATACGTTCAGTTAGTAGATTCAAGCTACATGTCGGTTAGATTCATATACGATGTTACCAGCTACATATTCCATACATTCAGTTAGTAGATTCAAGCTACATGTCGGTTAGATTCATATACGATGTTACCAGCTACATATTCCATACATTCAGTTAGTAGATTCAAGCTACATGTATGGTTAGATTCATATACGATGTTACCAGCTACATATTCCATACATTCAGTTAGTAGATTCAAGCTACATGTATGGTTAGATTCATATACGATGTTACCAGCTACATTTTCCATACATTCAGTTAGTAGATTCAAGCTACATGTCGGTTAGATTCATATACGTTGTTACCAGCTACATATTCCATACATTCAGTTAGTAGATTCAAGCTACATGTCGGTTAGATTCATATACGATGTTACCAGCTACATATTCCATACATTCAGTTAGTAGATTCAAGCTACATGTCGGTTAGATTCATATACGATGTTACCAGCTACATATTCCATACATTCAGTTAGTAGATTCAAGCTACATGTATGGTTAGATTCATATACGATGTTACCAGCTACATTTTCCATACATTCAGTTAGTAGATTCAAGCTACATGTCGGTTAGATTCATATACGATGTTACCAGCTACATTTTCCATACATTCAGTTAGTAGATTCAAGCTACATGTCGGTTAGATTCATATACGATGTTACCAGCTACATATTCCATACATTCAGTTAGTAGATTCAAGCTACATGTATGGTTAGATTCATATACGATGTTACCAGCTACATATTCCATACATTCAGTTAGTAGATTCAAGCTACATGTCGGTTAGATTCATATACGATGTTACCAGCTACATATTCCATACATTCAGTTAGTAGATTCAAGCTACATGTATGGTTAGATTCATATACGATGTTACCAGCTACATTTTCCATACATTCAGTTAGTAGATTCAAGCTACATGTCGGTTAGATTCATATACGTTGTTACCAGCTACATATTCCATACATTCAGTTAGTAGATTCAAGCTACATGTCGGTTAGATTCATATACGATGTTACCAGCTACATATTCCATACATTCAGTTAGTAGATTCAAGCTACATGTCGGTTAGATTCATATACGATGTTACCAGCTACATTTTCCATACATTCAGTTAGTAGATTCAAGCTACATGTCGGTTAGATTCATATACGATGTTACCAGCTACATATTCCATACATTCAGTTAGTAGATTCAAGCTACATGTCGGTTAGATTCATATACGATGTTACCAGCTACATATTCCATACATTCAGTTAGTAGATTCAAGCTACATGTATGGTTAGATTCATATACGATGTTACCAGCTACATTTTCCATACATTCAGTTAGTAGATTCAAGCTACATGTCGGTTAGATTCATATACGATGTTACCAGCTACATATTCCATACATTCAGTTAAGTTGATATGAGCTGCATATCGCATACATGTATTGAAGTTGATACGAGCTACAGATTTAATGCATTCATTAACGCTGATACCAGTGAAGTTAATAGCAGGTATGCATTGCATATATTTATGTAAGCTGAAACCAACTACAGATTCCAGTCATCCATTCATTCATTGATATCAGCTACATGTTGCATACATTCAGTTAAGCCGTTACAAGCTCTATATTGAATACATTCAGGTAAGTGGTATTATTGATATTTAATACATATTGCACACATTCAGTTACATTGACACCCAGTACATAATGTCTAATTTCAGTAGAGTTGATACCAGCTACACGCTGCCTATGTTCAGGTAAGCTGGTACCAGCTACACACTGCCTTCATTCAGTTAATACAAGCTACACATTGCATACATTCAGTTAAGTTTTGTTACTGATACTACATACATGTTGCATGCATTCATTTAAGTTGATACCAGCTACACATTGCATACACAGGGAATACTGCATGAGGTCTCATTACATACGTCAAATATCACGCCTCATCAAGACCAAAGCCAGCATCGATGTCACCTTCTCCAGTGGCAAGACCATCAAGACCTACCTAAAAGCCAACGGTAAAGGACCCAGCTGTGAACACCCTAACCCGAGAGGATGCATCTACCAGATCCCTTGCAACTGTGGCGACCTATACATTGGAGAAACGCTGAGACCAATCAACACCAGAATGAAGGAACACCAGACCTCTGTCAGCAAACTCGACCAGAAATCGGCCATCTCTGAACACATTCTCAAGAACCCTGGACATTCAATCCGATGGGAGGAGACTAGGATACTATCTACCAACAACAACAACTGGCGCCAAAGGAAACTGCAAGAAGCCATCGAGATCCGGAGACAGAAACCAGCAATCAACCGTGACCAAGGATTGTACCTACCAAGTGCCTGGGACTTATTGATAAATTAATCTCATCTATCTGTGTACATTCTATCTATGTAATCTATGTAATCCATGTATAGCCAATCTACCCGTGTACATCCTTATCTACTTGTGTTTGTACATCATCTACCCCCATGTAAACATGCCCATCAACCCTCATGCAGTCATGTACATCATCCTTATCCCCAATCATGTGTTATGTAAACATCATCCACCATTGGCTTCCACCCTTTTCCCCTATCATGTACATCGTCCTTACCCCCTACCTGTGTTATGTAAACATATCCCATCATCTGTAATGTATTACCATTGGCTTCTATCATTGTTATCATAACTGTCGGTTTCCAATCAGCGCTTGTTTATACTGGCTTCCAGCTTTCGTTAAGTCATTCCACTTGTTACTTTGTTATTGCTTTACCTGTACATATAAATATAGCTCTGTACCCCATTCTCAATCACCTGATGAAGGAGTAAGCATTAACTCCGAAACGTTGTGTTCTCATATAAAGAAGTTGATATCCATAAAATCTTCATTCTTATGCATTTCACTTCTAAATGCCCTTCAAAGACTTAATAGGTAGCTGGTTTCAAATAAACTGACTATGTAAAAACGTAGATGGTATCAAATATACTGGATGTATGCAGTATGTAGCTGGCGTCATATAAACTGAATGTGTGCAATATGTAGGTGGTATTATGTAAACTGAATATATGCAATATGTAGCTGGTATATAATAAACTGAAGATATGCAATATGTAGGTGGTGTCAAATAAACAGAATGTATGCAGTATGTAGCTGGTGTCATATAAAATGAATATATGCAATATGTAGCTGGTATATAATAAACTGAAGATATGCAATATGTAGCTGGTGTCAAATAAACAGAATGTATGCAGTATGTAGCTGGTGTCATATAAAATGAATATATGCAATATGTAGCTGGTATATAATAAACTGAAGATATGCAATATGTAGCTGGTGTCAAATAAACTGAATGCGTGCAATATGTAGGTGGTATTATGTAAACTGAATGTGTGCAATATGTAGCTGGTTTCAAATAAACTGAATATGTAAATACGTAGTTGGTATCAAATAAAATAAATGTATGCAATATGTAGCTGGTGTCAAATAAACTGAATGCATACAATCTGTAGCTGGTATCAACTTACCTGAATGTATGCAATATGGTGTTTTATGAACGTTACTGCATTGGTACTGAAGAAGTAATTTGTGTGTGTGAAACTGAGGAAATAGTGACGCCTCATCCCCTTTCAGTGGACGTGAAGAAACCGGAGTAGGTTGAGCAGATTCCTTTTAATGACATGTTCTACAACAAAGTGATCGGCCCACATTTGCTACAGTGTATATTTAGTATGTTTTATATTGAGATTCATAATAAACTTACACCAATTCTTCTAGGTGGGATGGCAAGTCAGAACTGTGTGGTCAGTTTTGGTGCGGAGCATGTTCGATCACAGCTCATCTCTTCTGCAGGGTGTAGTTGGAATGTTGTCCACCACGACGTAAAGGAACCAGTGAGTGAGTGGGTTTAGTTTTAAACCACTTTTAGCAATATTGCGGCAAAATCATGGTGGGGACACCATAAATGGACTTCAAACATTGTACCTATGGTGGAAATCAAACTGGGTCCTTCGGTGTGATGAGCGAACACTTTAACCACTTGGCTACCCAAACGTCCCTGATTCACTGGTCGGCGTATTACGGATCTTAACCCCCTGGGTGCCAGATGCACAGATACATCCTTGTCATACCTCTATCAACCCTCACTTCGAAGTCCAATCAAATGTAAAATATGCTACAACCAAACAGTATGAAAACACACTAAATTTTTAGAGTCGTACATACAACTTGAACGTGGAGAGGTCAGTTATACCACAAGGTACATGCAACGTTTTGTGTGCTTAATGTTAGAACATACAGTAAAACACCTGATTCAATATTCGATGGGGATTGCGTGAAATGAAACATTCTTTGAAGTTGAGTGAAATGAAACATTTCTTTGGGGTTGAGTGAAATAACCCATTTGGTGAGGTTGAGTGAAATGAAATATCCTGTGTGGTTGAGTGAAATAAAACATTCTGTGATGATGAGTGAAATGAAATATTCGGTGAGGTTGGGTGAAGTGAAACATTCGATGAGGTTGAGTGAAACGAAACATTCGTTGGGGTTGAGTGAAATGAAATATTTGGTAAGATTAAATGAAATGGAATATTCGGCGAGGTTGAGTGAAATGAAATATTCTGTGAGGTTGAGTGAAATAAAATATTCCTTGAGGTTGAGTGAAATAAAACATTCCTTGGGGTTGAGTGAAATGAAATATTCGGTGAGGCTGAGTGCAATGAAACATTCCTTGGGGTTAGATGAAATAAAACATTCGGTGAGGATGAGTGAAGTGAAACATTCGATGAGGTTGAGTGAAACGAAACCGTCTAAAAAACAACGAAAATTGATTTTGCTGAAAGACAAAAGCATCATTTGTGATTCCAACGCCCAAACATAACAGACCAGTGGGCGAATTTAGTTGCAGAGTGATGCCTTAACTGACACAAACACGCTGAACGACGATGGTAATTATTTCTGGCTTCCTCTCTTACTTAAGTGAAAACGACTAAAACATATAACTATACACAGATAGTGAGGGTCATTCTGATAAGCTACATCTCATAATTATGTACAAACAGTCTCCGAATTGCGGGAATAGTGCTCGCAAAATCCTGTTTACCCTAGCCAGCGAAGCCGCCATCTTGTGAAAAACGGAGAACAGATCAGGCCATCTGAAGTGATGTCATACGTTAACGTTGTTGCACATGCAAACATAAAAGAC
Source organism: Haliotis asinina (assembly GCF_037392515.1). Classification (NCBI taxonomy): domain Eukaryota; kingdom Metazoa; phylum Mollusca; class Gastropoda; order Lepetellida; family Haliotidae; genus Haliotis; species Haliotis asinina. The sequence continues at coordinate 17,022,628 of NC_090292.1, read as the reverse complement.
TATAAAAGAACAAAGTTTGTTGTCCATGGCGACAGTATTTGGGTCGGGTTTTTAGTCCCAGGTATGCTTATCTTACACAATACAAACACTTAAACACGGTAGAAAGTGGAATTATGACATGTATTTATACACCATATGTCATGAGCTAAATGTTTCCAATGTAAATATGAAACCGTTGACATTAATATAACATATCAATTATGGGTGTCACATTTCTTGTTCGAAATTGCCGCTTTTAAATTGTCAAGATGTTGTTTTGATAAAACTTTCAAAGTTGTTCAAAGCAAAATAGCTTCGAAGTGAAGAGTAGCGCACAGGATGCTGACACCTCTAAGACAAACCTGTCATTTGCTATAACTCAAAATCTGCGTTTTATATATTGATACACATTCAGTGATAACCTACAAGATGTTAGTTGAGTGTGTATGGGTGACGGGGACCCAGGGTATAAATAGCATTGACTGGCATTGCTCACATGGACCCTGCAATATTGCACGCGAGAGGACGCGTGACCGACCTGGAAAATGTCCAAGAAATACACTGAAAGAGCCAAGATGCAAACAAAGTCGTAAATCATGCGTCTTTGTCAGCTCACTAGAAAAACTATTTGCTATTACGGTCTTAACACTCTCCCGTTTGTATCAAGGCTACAACATGACCCCTGGGATATGTGAAAACGGTTATAAGTGTGACGGTGGAATGTTCCTGTGACAACACGTAGTGGTGATAGCATGCAGTGATAATGATGTGTGCCTTTGATGGTGTGATATTGTAACGTAGGTATGTGATAATGATATTAAAAGATGATGGTAATTAGTGATGACGGTGTGTAGTGACTGATGACTGCAAGCAGTGATTATAGGTAGTGATTATGATATGTTCAGTGGTAAAGTTTTGCAGTGATAATGGTGTGTATCGATGAAGGTATGTAGTGATGATGGTGTGTAGTCACGATGGATAGCATATGGTGATGATGGTATGTAGTGATGATTGTACATAGTGATGACGATATGTAGTAACGATAGAATGTTCTGCGCTGATAGCATATGGTGATGATGGTATGCAGCGATGACTTCATGTAGAGATGATAGTACGTAGTGATGATTATATATTGTGTGATGATGGTATGTAGTGACGATGGTATGCAGCGATGGCTCTATGTAGAAATGATATTGTATGATGATGGTAGGAAGTGATGATGGTAACTACAGATGATGGTATTCTCTGTCATGACAGTGTGCTGTGACGGTACATAGTGATGGCAGTGTGTAGTGATGATGGTATGTAGTGATGATGGCATGTAGTGATGAGGGTACATGCTTGTGTTAGTAGTCGGCGATAATAACGTGTTGCGATGACAATCTAAGATTATGATATAATTATTATATGTGATTGTGATATGTTGTTCTTCATAGTGAGTTGACCTTTGAAGAGCAACCTCCTTTTGGTATGTTCTGGGTGTCTATGCTGAATGTACATCGGATACACAGACTGAAGATACCGCTGAAACCCATACCGGAGTCACTTGTTGAACATCGGATACATAGACTGAGATACCACTGAATCCCATACTGGAGTCACTTGTTGAATGTACATCGGATACACAGACTGAAGATACCGCTGAAACCCATACTGGAGTCACTTGTTGAATGTACATCGGATACACAGACTGAAGATACCGCTGAAACCCGTACCAGAGTCACTTGTTGAATGTACATCGGATACATAGACTGAAGATACCGCTGAAACCCATACCGGAGTCACTTGTTGAATGTACATCGGATACACAGACTGAAGATACCGCTGAAACCCGTACCAGAGTCACTTGTTGAATGTACATCGGATACACAGACACCCCTTGTAATACAAGCAAATAACTCGACTTGAAACTTTGACCATTTGTTAAACAACTATTATCCTAAGTGGACTAAAATTCTGAGGTTTATTTGTTCAGCTGGCAAAGAAAAATAATGGAGATTCGCCATCTTCACTTCACTTTATTCGATGTACTTTCTTGTGTAAGTGAAATTCATCGGTACGTTTTCACTGCAAACATAAAAGGCTATAAAACAATAAAATTTGTGGTCCATGGCGACAGTATTTCACTGTCGGCTTTTTAGTCCCAGATCTGCTTATCTCACTTAAACATTTCTTGTTCGAAATTCCCGCATTTAAATTGTTGATTTGATAAATCTTTCAAACTTGTACAAAGCAAAACACCTTCGAAGTGAAGAGTAGCGCACAGGCTGCTGACACCTCTATGACAAACCTGTCATTTGCTGTAACTCAAAATCTGCGTTTTATATATTGATACACATTCAGTGATAACTTACAAGACAAGCTGTTAGTTAAGTGTGTAAAGGTGACGGTGACCCAGGGTATAAATAGCATAGAGACTGGCACTGCTCACGTGGAACCTGCAATACTGCAAGAGAGAGAAAGCGTGATCGACCAAGAAATACACCAAACGAGCCAAGATGTAAACAAAGTCGTAAGTCATCCGTTTTTGTCAGCTCACTAGAAAAAGGATCTGGTATTACCGTCTTAAAACTCCCCCGATGCCCATAAACCACACCACCATCTTCACATGGCTGACCCTGGACTTATACAAGGATCTTATTAGTACAACAGGCGTCTTGTTGTAGGATAGTAGTATAAGTTCAAAGTATGCTGTTCACGACCCCATAGATCGATTACAGTGCTCGATTGTTTATTGAAGTACCTTAAGATACTTCCAACAGATACCATGGAGGTTATTGAAACGCCCAAACCATCAAGCCAAGTTTTCCTGGGACATAGATCCCAAAATTTACACAAAGCTACACATTGGCGTGTCCTAAGTGTCTGTTCCCTTATTCTCGAAGCCCAAAGAGTTCTTAAGTTCGATCTTCACCAATATTTTAAGAATGGACTTGATAATGATTGATAAATTATAAATCATACACCAATCGTTTTCAAGTGTTTGGTTGACACATTAAAATTACTTGGCATACCCTTACCCACCCGAATAAGATCACGGACATAATTATATTCAAGCACATAAACGACCGAATGACGAATCACTGTGGGGACACCAGATGATGACTCACAGTGTGGACACAAGGTGATGAACCGCAGTGATGCCACCAGTGGATGGATTACAGTAATGAAAGCAGGAAGACAGCAGGTCACGAATCACAGTGAAGACACCGGGTGATGAATCACAGTAAATATAACAGGCCATGGATCACAGTGAAGACAGGTGATGAATGACAGTGATGACACCAGGTCAGGAGTTACAGTGATGACAACAGTTGTTCATGGATCACAGTGATGACAACGGGTGTAGAATGACAGTGATACCACGTGTTTATGAATCACACTGACGACACAAAGGTATTGAAAGGTGTTATGAGACGGAGAGTGCAGGTGTTCATGAGTGCAGGTGTTCATGAGACGGAGAGTGCATCCTGCCCCACCAGTTGCATTTGTTATAAACACATGCATGGATGGATAAGTCAGTTGTTCAGTTGATAAACAAAAACATGCCATCGTACCTTTTGCCACTAGTCAAATTGGAAGATATCATCAGATTGCACTTATGTCCCTGATGCGTCAGACGTTGGTGTGCCGTCTACTGATATACTATACAACTGGATGACTGCTTTACGCTTTACTGGTGGTGGTTGGGGAGGGGAGGGGCTATTTTGTTGAAGCTTTGATCGTACAGCAGTATGGCACTTTTTGAAATTGTGGTGAAAAGAGTGTATTTGGTTGTACCCGTGAATTATAAATAAAGGAAATGCTGGAGCTATTAAAGTATCAGTTAAATGAATCACACTTGGCAAGAATACAGGTAGGTTTTATCAGCCTGGCACCAGATAGTATGGATGACGTAGTTGTTCTTGTCAGAATGCCAAGACACTGGAATGGGGCGACAAGAATAGTAACGCTGCATGTAAAGATACATAAAGCAATGGACCGACTATTACATTCAGCGCGTTATCTTTTCCGACTTATACATCCTTAAAACTTTCAAACCTATACTCGATTGCTAAAATATATAATGCCACTAGTAGTGATTGCATATGCAGATTATCTAGATAGTTTGCATTTCACTGTACGTTGTACTATTACCTTGTACATTATATACACTTTGTACTGTGCTTCCGCAAATGACAAACTACAGTTAAAATGTAGCATTCGGGAAAATGGAGCATGATAGTGTTAGGTGAAGGATTTTGAATGGTTCATTGTTGACCTTTGATTTCGGACAAGCAGATTCAAAGGACTGTCGTATTTTGTCTTTATTTTAAAGATTTATCTGTCAAATTCAAATTATTCATTTCTTGTAGTTGCTGACGCGATCACCTCTTTAGCGGAGCACTACGCACCTTACACAACAGTATTTAAAGCGGTATTGTTCATTACACACATACATAAAACACAGTAACGGTCACTCTATGAAGGCCTCGTTAAAGACTTCATTCAAACACAGTAACGGTCACTCTATGAAGGCCACATTAATGACTTCCTTCAAACACAGTAAGACTCACTCTATGAAGGCCACATTAATGACTTCCTTTAAACACAGTAACGGTCACTTTATGAAGGCCTCATTAATGACTTCCTTTAAACACAGTAACGGTCACTCTATGAAGGCCACATTAATGACTTCCTTTAAACACAGTAACGGTCACTCTATGAAGGCCACATTAATGACTTCCTTCAAACACAGTAACGGTCACTCTATGAAGGCCACATTAATGACTTCCTTTAAACACAGTAACGGTCACTCTATGAAGACCACATCACTGTAATGACTCCCTTTAAACACAGTAACGGTCACTCTATGAAGGCCACATTAATGACTTCCTTTAAACACGGCATCACTCAATCTATTAAGTGCACATTAATGACTTCCTTTAAACACAATAACGCTCACTCTATGAAGGCATAAAATATTAACACTACTCAATCATTTCACTTCTGTATCCCTTCCGTACTTTGTAACACTAACACACCGACTTGCTTAAACAGTTTATATCACTCGCTCCTTTAACGCTGTATTACAGATTTACTTAAAACATAAGTACCTATTTACTTACATCCAAGTATTACTTACTCTCTTCTTTCGCGCTGCATTATTCGGTTAAAATACAACATAACTGACTCACACAGTGTTCACTTACTAATGACAATACAATACTGAACTAAGATAGTTAACTAAGTTATACCAGTACTACCCCGCTCACTTTCCCAGCGCGACACTTCTCTCTTCATGAAAAGGAAATAAAATAACATTCCTTAGCAGCAGTCCACATTCCTAAACACGCCATTACTGAATTTTTAACGCTTGATTACTAAGTTAATTAGATACTTATTATTCGCTCACGTAAATCATAATATTACTTCAACCCACTCACAATTGTGAGTTGTTTGAAATATAAACCATGTGAAACTTAATGTCATCAATACTTTCGCCTGATTCTGGTTAATAATTACATGGCGTCAGGTCACGACTCTACGTCAAGAACATGTCATGACTTCTCCATGGATCACGTGTCAGTGGTTCGCTTGTTACCCTAGGAACGGTTTATTGTGTTTCATATGTTCCAGGTGGACTACATAAAGATGTCAAAGCAAACGAAGATGTCATGTTTCTTCCCCGAACGGTTTGGCCGATCTTCCATGTGGCTAAATGTCTTTGAAGACGATACCTCAGCCTTCACCTTTAATGGTTGTCAAGACGACCAGTGAGTTCCAAAACTGGTCGGCTTGGAGTCGGTATGCTGTGTCTGAGTGGGGTATTCATGTTTAACTGAATGTAGGCAATGTTCAGCTGGTATCAAATAAACTGAATGTATGCACTATGTAGATGGTATCAAGTTAAATGAGTGTATGCAGTTAGCTGGTTCACTGAATTTAAAATCCACGTGGGTAACGTATGGGTCGTTGCATACTAATCTCGTACGTCACACCTGTGTGGTATGCAACGTTTCCACAAGTGATGTTAAATGACTGATGAAACTGCAAACAAAGAAAAGGGGTGCTACGGAGTAGGTTACTGTAGGAAACGATGACAACTGACAAGCATCATGACATCGTTTACCAAGGCAGCAGACGTAGTGACGTCATGCAAAAGTGTAGAACTGTACAGCATTCTTCGGCAAGTTTTTGTTTCTGAAACCGGTTTCGGTTTGAAGCATAAAGAAAAGAAGTATGCTATTTTGTCATTTTAATGCTTGTACAACTTGGGTAATAAATAAAACAACACATTCGTCTCATTACGTGCGAATTGTACGAAACTCGTGACCTTCGTATGTAATGAGACCTCGTGTAGTATTCTCTGTGTATGCAATGTGTAGCTGGTATCAACTTAAATGAATGCATGCAATATGTATGTAGTATCAGTAACAAAGCTTAACTGAATGTATGCAATGTGCCCCTATTGTCAACTGAATGTGCGAATTATGTAGCTGGCATCAGTTAAACTGAATATATGCACTATGTAGCTGGTATCAAGTAAACTGAATGTGTCCAGAATGTAGCTGTTGTCAAATAAACTGAATGTATGCAATATGCAGATGGTATCAATACAATACATGCAATATATAACTGCTATAAACTTCACTGGTATCAGCGTAAATGAATACATTAAAAGAGTAGTTGGTATCAGCTTCAATACATGTATGCAATATGCAAATGGTACCTTACGGAATGCATGGAATGTGTAAATGGTAACAACTTACGTGAATCTAACAGATATGTACCTTGAATCAACTTGCTGAATGTGTGCAATAAGTCGCTTGAATCAAGAAACTCAGTGTATGGAATATGTAGCTAGTATGAAACAACTGAATGCCCACAACACACAGTTAGTATCATCTCAATTCAATGTATGCACTATGTAGCTGGTAATAAGTAAACTGAATGTGTGCAATATGTAGCTGGTATCAAAGAAACTGAATGTGTGAAATATGTCTCTGGATACTTAATAAAACTAAACATTGTGTGCAATGTGTCCTACCTGTATAAACACTCACTTCGAAGTCCAATAACCAAAAAGTATGATAACACCCTAAATTTGCTATAGTCATACATATAACTTGAACGTGGAGAGGTCATTTATACCACAAGGTAAATGCAACGTTTTGTGTGCTTAATGTTAGAACATACAGTGAAGCAACTGATTCAGTATTCGATGGGGATTGCGTGAAATGAAACATTCTTTGAAGTTGAGTGAAATGAAATATTTGGTGAGGTGGAGTGAAATGAAACATTGCTTGGGGTTGAGTGAAATGAAATATTCGTTGAGGTGGAGTGAAATGGAATATTCGGTAAGATTAAATGAAATGGAATATTCGGTGAGGTTGAGTGAAATGAAACATTCGGTGAGGTGGAGTGAAATGAAACATTCCTTGGGGTTGAGTGAAATGAAATATTCTGTGAGGTTGAGTGAAATGGAATATTCGGTAAGATTAAATGAAATAGAATATTCGGTGAGGTTGTGTGAAATGAAACATTTGGTGAGGTTGAGCGAAATGAAACATTTCTTGGGGTTGAGTGAAATGAAATATTCGGTGAGGTTAAGAGAAATGGAATATTCGGTGAGATTGAGTGAAATGAAAGATTTGTTGAGGTTGAGTGAAATGGAATATTCGGTGAGGTTAAGAGAAATGGAATATTCGGTGAGATTGAGTGAAATGAAAGATTTGTTGAGGTTGAGTGAAATGAAACGTTTGGTGAGGTTGAGTGAAATGAAACATTTGGTGAGGTTGAGAGAAATGAGACATTCACTTTATTTGCAGAGTGATGTCTTAACTGACACAAACACGCTGAACGACGACGGTAATTATTTCTGGTTCCTCTCTTATTTAAGTGAAAACGACTAAACCATATAGCTATACACAGACAGTGAGGGTCATTCTGATAAGCTGCATCTCATAAATATGTACAAACAGTGTCTGAATTGTGGGATGAGTCCTCGCAAAATCCTGTTTACCAAGGCTGCCATCTTGTAAGAAAACGGAGAACGGCCATCTGAAGTGATGTCATAATGTATGTATGTATGTATGTATGTATGTATGTATGTATGTATGTATGTATGTATGTATGTATGTATGTATGTATGTATGTATGTATGTATGTATGTATGTATGTATGTATGTATGTATGTATGTATGTATGTATGTATGTATGTTCTGTGCTGATCGGAAGTAGTGACGGTGGTATGTAGAGATGAAGGTATGTTTTGTGATAATCGTATATGGTGATGATAGTATGTAGAGATCACAGTATGTTCTGTGCTGATCGTAAGTAGTGACGGTGGTATGTAGAGATGAAGGTATGTTTTGTGATAATCGTATATGGTGATGATAGTATGTAGAGATCACAGTATGTTCTGTGCTGATCGTAAGTAGTGACGGTGGTATGTAGAGATGAAGGTATGTTTTGTGATAATCGTGTATGGTGATGACAGTATGTAGTGATGACATTATGTTCTGTGCCGATCGAAAGTAGTGATGATGGTATGTACTGATGAAAATATGCACTGTCATGGTTGTATGTAGTGATGATGGTTTGCAGCGATATTTTATATCGTGATGGTGGTATGTTGTGATGATAGCATACACTGTGATGATGGTATGTGGTGATGATGGTTTGCAGCGATATTTTATATCGTGATGTTGGTATGTTGTGATGATAGCATACACTGTGATGATGGTATGTGGTGATCATGGTATGTAGTGATTATAGTATGCTCTTTAATAATGGTATATAGAGATGATAGTGTGTTCTATGGTGATGCTATGTAGTGATGATGGTTTGTAGTGATGGTGGTTTACAGTGATGATAGTATCTAATGGTCATGTTATGTAGTGATAGTGGTCCGTAGTGATTTTGTTATATAGTGATAGTGGTATGTGATATGATATGATTATAGCATACTCTGTGATGATGGTATGAGGTGATGAAGGTATGTAGTTATCATGTTAGGTGTGTAGTGATGAGTGTATGGTCTTTGGTGATGGCATGTAGTGACGACAGTATGTAGTGATGATTGTATGTTCTGTGATGATTGTGTGTAGTGATGAAGGCACATACTTGTGTTAGTAGTCGGCGATAATAACGTGTTGTGATTTCAATCCAATGTTATGATATATTAGATGTGATTCTATATAGTGTGACACACTTCGGACACACAGACTGAGATACCATTGAAACCCGTACCAGAGTAACTTGTTGAATTTAATTGGCGACACGGACTGAGATACCTCTGAAACCCATACCAGAGTCACTTGTTAAATTTGTACATCGGAGACTCAGACTGAGAATATCGGGTTCACGAGGCAGACGCACAAACGAGCATAGTAAAGGCAAAACAGGTGCTAGTTCTTCCTCAGTTTCTCTCGTCTCAACGTCCAGATCAACACCGTAGATAACCCCTCGGGATCTCATGACTGATTCAGACTCGTAAGTGGTAGCATACTGTTCACCAAGTTCTGTAATTTGCATAAGTTTTTGGGCAGCCTCCACGGCTTTTGTTTGTTGTTGTAACACTAACATCAAGGCCCGTTGGATCATCAGTTGACAAAGAGTTGTAGAAACGTCATCATCAGCATCTGCCTTAATGACGACAGTGGCTGACTTTACCTGAACTGGTTCATCATAAATATGGGTAAGATCAGACCATGCAGGATTAGCAGCTTGTGGTTGCTTCAAAACAGAAACTTTCTTAGAAGTACCAACTAGAATGCAGCCGATTCACTTCCTCCCAGAAGATACCGCTTGGAAGTCACCTTCACAGTCCATCTGTTTTCAGTCATTGCCGAGGAAAATTCCACGAAAATGAATATAAGTAAAGTTTCAATACACAAGCGTAGAGAAACATGTGTAAACAACAACAACAACAACAACAACAACAAAAGAAAACCATAAAGAACCAAGTATGCTAGGATACTGTTCAGTTTGCGCACAAGCAAAGCATGTCCGCAATTGACGACAATCCTCCCTCGTGATTTGTTGTTAGGAACCACACACTTTGGAATGGTTACCAAACCCTTTAAGGTGACCATGGCGTTTACCACTCGAGCATCCATGCACATGCACAGCACGACTGTAAATCGGTTTCTGGAAGTGCAAATGATTTAACGGATCGAAGATCCTCCAGTAGAACTTCCTCAAGCAAAACAATGTCCAAGTGTTACCTTCTCGTTCACCGATTTGTCCCCCATTGAACACATATCGGGTACTCTTGATCGACGCTTGTGCCAGGGTAATCCACCACCTCAGACACTACAGGTTCTGCGCACAGCACTTCACCACGTTCTCCAGACAACATTCGGCATATCCTTCCTTCTTCAGTAAAGTTGCTATCGATGCTTTAAAATTTAATGTGACTTACTTTAGGAGCCCTTGGTGTTTTTACCAAAAACCTTTTTTATTACTTATGTTTTGGACATTTATATCCTTTCTTCTTCAGCAAAGTTGCTATTGATGCTTATGGTGGTAACACTAGATTTTGACAATTTACTGTGACCAGCCAACTTTATTAGCCCTTTGTAGTTTACTAAAACACCTTTTGCTTAGTCATGTTTTGAAAATGTGTAAAGTGATGGTTTTGTTGTAATTGAGCAGTGGTGTCACACTCCCCAAGTTAGAGGTCAAATTTCCCTTTTTTTGAAGAGTAAATTTTGTTTGTGTAGGGTGAGTGAGTGGTCGACGACTCGTTTTGAACACAATGCTCACACAGCTGACAATGGACCTATACATGGATCTTGTTAGCTTATTGAAGGAAAGAAGTATAATTTCAAAGTATGCTGTTCACGACCCCGTAGATCGATTACATTGCTTGATTGTTTATTGAAGTACCTTAAGATACTTCCAACAGATACCATGGAGGTACTGAAACGCCCAAACCATCAAGCCAAGTTTTCCTGGAATGGAGACCCCCAAAATACGCACAAAACTACACATTGGAGTGTTGTAAAGTCTGTACCCTTATTCTCGAAACGTACGAAGCCATAGGAGTTCTTAACTTTGATTTTAACCAATGTGTGAAGAATGGGCTTAATAATGAATAGTAAATTATAAATCATACACCAATCGTTTTCAAGGGCTTGGTTGACAAACTGAAAAAATACTCGTCAGACTCTTACCCATCCGAATAAGATCAGGGACATATATTCAGGCACATAAAAGACCAAGGGGTGAATCACGGTGGGGAAACCAGATGATGACTCACAGTGGGGGCACAAGGTGATGAACCGCAGTGATGCCACACAGCGGGTCATGAATCACAGTGATGACAACAGGTCATGAATCACAGTGATGACAACAGGTGTAGAATGACAGTGATACCTGGTGTTTATGAATCACACTGACGACACCAGGTATTGAAAAGCGTTATGAGAAGGGGAGTGCAGTTGTTCATGAGTGCAGGTGTTTATGAGACGGGGGAGTGCATCCTGCCCCAGCAGTTGCATTTCTTATAAACACATGCATGGATAAGTCAATTGTCAAGTTGATAAAAAAACCCAAACCATCGTACCTTTTGCGACAGGTCAAAGTAAAAGATATCATCAGATTGCATTTTTGTCACTGATGCGTCAGACGTTGGTGTGCCTTCCATTGATGTACTGGGCGTTTTATGTTCAAGCCTTGATCGTACAGCTTTTTCGAAAAGTGCAGTATGGCACTTTTAGAAATTGTTTTGAAAAGAGTGTATTCGATTGTACCTGTGAAATATAAGGAAGGAAAATGCTGGAGCTATTAAAGTATCAGTTAAATGGATCACACTTGGCAAGAATACAGGTAGGTTTTATCAGCCTGGCACCAGAATGCATAGACCTATATTCAAACCTATATTCGATTGTTAAAATAAATAATACCACTAGTAGTGACTGCATATGCAGATGATCTAGACAGTTTGCATTTCATTGTACATTGTACTATTCCCTTATACACTATGTACACTTTGTATTTCCGGAATGACAAGCTACAGGTAAAATGTAGCATTCGGGAAAACGGAGCATGATAGTGTTAGGTGAATGATTGGCTCATTGTTGACTTTTGTTTTCGGACAAGAAGATTCACAGGACTTTAGTATTTTGTCTTTATTTTATAGATTTATCTAATAATTCAAATTATTCATTTCTTGTAGTTGCTGACGCGATCACTTCTTTAGCGGAGCACTACACACCTTACATAACACTATATAAAGCGTTACTGTTTCATTACATACACACATAAAACACGGGGGTAACGCTCTCTCTATGAAGGCCGCACTAATGACTTCCACCAAACACAGCATCACTTATTAACACTACTCAATCATTTCACTTCATTATCGATGCATTGCTAACGTGCTTGGTAAGACTAACATACTGTAAACAGATACAATCACTCACTTCTTTACTGATGCATTACTAACGTGCTTTGTAACACTAACATACTCTAAACAGATCAGATACAATCATTCACTTCTTTATCGTTGCATTACTAATGTGCTTTGTAACACTAACATACTGCAAACAGATAAAATCACTCACTTCTTTATCGATGCTGCACTTCTTTCTTCACAAGAAAAAATTACTTAAAACACAGCGTTATTCCATTTTTCATGAACCGATATTTTACACTTAATGCTGCTTTACTCAATTACTCTCACTTAAACATACAATACACTTTTAAACCCCAATACCACCAAATCACTTCACTCGGTAACATTCCTTAGCAGCAGTCCACATTCCTAAACACGCCATTACTGAATTTGTAATGCTTTATTACTATGTTACTCAGATACTTGTTATTCCCAGTCATACGTAAATCACAATACTACTTCAACCCTTTGTCGTCACAAATCAAAAGCACAATGATATTGCTTGATACAACATCACCCAATCACAATGCTCAACAATTCTCACTGACTTTGGAATTTCCGTTTTCTACAGAGAAATGAAAACACCAGACTGGGTGCCTCAAAGACTATGCTGTAGTCTTACATTAGCAGCAGGAACTACACCGTGCCAAGTTACCTGTTGTAAGAACATGTTATTGCGCATTCGTTCTGTTTTTATAATCTGTTTTTAAGATCAGATGCGCCAAGCTACGTAATAAATTTGTGTTTGGAAATTGTGGGTTTCTTTCACCTTGAGCTTCGACCTTGACAGACCGAATTATATCAGGCGTCTTTATGCGTTGTAGAATTTTGTCACTTTAGCACTAAGACTGACATGCAGATCTTGACGTTGAAATGAAAAATTACAAACATGTCAGTCTTGATATTGATACTTAACTGAAGTTGATTGACATGTCTAAACTGACTAAATGGATAATAAAAACAGTTCTCAGGCGTCAGGTACACTATCTAACTACAAAAGTACGAGTTCTGAGACGTCAGGTAAACTGTCAGAATGTCTAATGATAACAGGTTTGAGACGTCAAGTAAACTGTCTAGCTGTCTAATGATAACAGTTCTTAAACGTCAGGTAAACTAACTGTTACTAAATTAATGATAACAGTTTGGGGACGTCAAGTAAACTGTCCAACTTTCTAAGGATAATAGGTCTTACATATAAGGTAAACTAACTAACAGTTCTGAGACGTCAGTATTAACAGTGACTTATTTGTCTATCCTGATGAGGGGAGGTGGGACAGCCTTGTGGTTAAAGCGTTCGCTCGATGGCCCTGGTTCGATTCCCCACATGAGTATAATGTGTGAAGTCCACCTCCTGTGTCCTCCGCCGTGATACTGCTGGAATATTTCTAAAAGCAGCGTAAAACTCACTCACTCACTCACTTCAGGAGATCCATGTTTGTTGAAGAACTGAATTCTATTTTGTAATACTTTTGGGGTTCTTCTTTGTTGACTACCAGGAGACTTTGATGAACCAGGAATTGATATGATATAGCAGCATACAAAAGCTGTGGAGAATCGCAATTGACCCAAGTCAAGGTAGTTTGGCAGCTTGTGGATGATTTTCTTATTTTAGAGTCATTTTGTTATTTTTTTAACCTGCATGTTACAGTAACCTGTCTTTAGTGATCCGGGACCATTTGAAGATAACAAAAGAAAACAGACAGGTATTTGTTTGGAAAGTTTAATTGTTTTCTCGGGTTGGAAAGCACTTTACATAATGTACACCCTGATCTGACACTATGTCAAGTTCCAACATATCAGCAAACAGTCGATCACGATCTCTAACGATACCTTTGCTTGTGTTCAGTGTTTTGTGAGCAGAAAACGTGACCGGAATGACCACAAAAGGTTCAATACTCATCATATTGGCTGCTTGCTATTTTTTCCGCACTCAACAAGCAGCGCCCTAGACGTAAGCAAATTTCATAAGCCATGGTCAGTGTAACATGGTTCATCATCCGAGCTCCCCACCCACCACGGAGTATCACCAAGCACCAAGGACCAAGGATAGTCAGATTATATACTCCAGCAGAAGAATTGGCTCATGGGCCACCACCTTCTTGGCCTCTAGACAAAGTCCATAACATACTATATTTCGGAATCTGAAACGTTTTTCGATGAACAACAAAGCCAAGACCAAATTTCCAAATCCCAAATCAAATTCGTGAGAAAACACGCCATATATATGAGAAAACATGCCTCCGGGCTTTTGGTGGACAATGTAAAACCGGAAGGGGAGGGGTTTCCCGACGAGAAGTGCTTTCTCTAACATATATACCATCAGTGATGGAAAATTACAGTGTAGATGATCATTTAGTGAAGCAACATATCAATAACAGTAACTATAAGTAGATAATTCTTTAGTTTCGGCTGCTTGCAGTAAAATATTAGTCGAAATGCGTACAATGAACCTTGCCTATCACGAATAATGTTTACCCCTAGTCCCCTAGTCTTTTTTTCATAATCGTTGATTCCTTGACTGGAAATCGATAGAATGGCATTATATCCCCCTAAGTATTTCTTTGTAATTTTACAAAATGCCACATGTAACGATAACTGCTCTGCGAATCCCTCCTCCCTCTCCACTCCTAACATGGTCTCAATGAAAACTGAACGTCATCAGAAATGTCATGTTTCTCAATTCTGATTGTCAGACACAGCATGTGAAGGCACCCGTCAGTGTATCGATTATATGGCGCCATATGTAACAAAAATACGTTATGATTGCAGTTGTGTCGAGAATAATAACGTTTTGCAACTGGCACCGAGCACTAAGTCAAGAACGGGGCAACGCAATATATAGTAAGAACATGGTTTTAATACAATTGAAAACGAAAACGAAAGAAATACTTGGTACCTTCAAGCTACCACCTGTCCAGACTGGACAAAGGAAAGACAGAATTGTCACAAAGCAGAAATCGCATTGGCAACAAACTACTGACTTATCTGAAATGAATACCCTTTATCCAGGCACCACAGATTGTACGGGAATGGCATGGTTATACTATAACGAATACTTTTGAGATGCAACTTTTCCTTGGCATGGTCCAATGGTACCATGTAGTCGAACTAAAACTGACCATTTTGAGTGAGTGAGTGAGTGAGTGAGTGAGTGAGTGAGCAGTACTTTAGCCATATCGTGACTATATCAATTTATATATTAATAATAATTAAGGTAAAGTGTAAAAACGTTTCAGCGAAGGACAGTAAAACAACTAGACGATCACAGCTGGATATTTTAAAACTAGCAGTAAAGCTGCAAACATTTTAACCATAAAAGGCCACAATGAGTGAGTGAGTTTAGTTTTACGCCACACTCAGCAATATTCCAGCGATATGGCGACGGTCTGTAAATAATCGAGTCTGGACCAGACAATCCAGTGACCAGCAAAATGAGTATGGGTTGGTAAAGACCAGTTCTAATCGGAATCATCACGGATTCAGTATTTTGTATTAGCGTTTGGAGATTGGAATCTGCGCAGGGATACGACTCATTTCACTTCGACTGACTCAAAGCATCCACTACAAAATAATTCCTAGCTTTACCCGTACATGCTTTAAATCGCCATGTACTCATTATCTCCTATTATATTATAGCCCAAGCGGCTCAACGCAAACAGAGTTAACTCCCCTTATACCTAACGTTCCTTGCGTTGATTCACTTATTGAAGTGAATATACGCGTAAATCAAACTGCGTGCCTTGATGTTATCACATGCGACATATATTTACACAACCGTTAGCAAGATGATCTTGTTTAGCATTTTTTGACACTTCAGCAGAAACAACACCTTGTTTGTATCCTCAGAACTGACAGCGCGCCATTGTGTTTGCCTGTTCGCTTTTGGTTTCAATGCGTGGAGGAGGCAGGAGTCCCGGGGGATACAACCACGCCTAGGAAAGCACCTGTACGCTGTATAAGAGAACCAATATATACGCTTGTGACTGCATCGAACACAGTACTAAGCGTGTATTTTCAGGCACACCATCTGTTCCTGAATATCACCACTGTTCAGAGCCCACTGTTCTGATAGGTCATGAGAACTGTTGACAGGTTGTAGACACTGTAGATGTTCAAGATTCAACATCCTTTACTCAGTTTCACACGCCTCCAGAGCACATGCATACATACAGTACACATACGTGCACGTCACAAAGTATATCATTATCATATATGATAATGGTGAGTTGTCTCCCTTAGCTGTGCACAGACAGCTGTGTGATTTGTGTGCACTTAGAACATTCAGTGCTAAAATGTCTAACATAGTATTACGAGCCAAACTTGTACGAACTCTTGGTAAAACTTGTTTCTCAACTTGTTATACATCTCAACGTGTTATACGGCGACATAAAGTAAAAAAATGCAGTTCGTATTCAAGTGCAGATACATTCAAATTCGAGTCACATTGTCCATCATGAACAATTAAAAGGATGAAGTTTTCCCAAAAACAAAAGTAGATGAAGCGTTCGTAAAATTGCGAGTTGTCTCCCTTAGCAGTTAACATTCAGCTGTGTTGTGTGTGTTGCCTCTAGACTATACAGTGCTAAAGATTCTGACATAGTATATCTGCCACAACTTTCTAAATTTGTCTACATCACATCAATCACTTGGACAAGTTCACGTTCCATTTATTTCGGTAGTAGTGGCCTTAGGCCCAGAGTACAAGCAGTATTGTTTTGGTGCTTTTAGGTAAGAGCGTGAATGGCATAATTACACAAGCCGATAAATTGTACGACTGAATAATGATAATTATTAAGTTGACAGAAGATATTACAAAAGTTGATAGAATTAATTCCCTTGCAATAGAATAGTTGCAACAATGTATAACAATTTGATGCAAAATTTGATGAAAAGGAGCTTGATGTATAACAGTTTTGAAGCAAAATTCATAATGAGTTATGACAAATTATATATGTATGTAGTGACCAATAAGCACAATATGTTGTAGTTGTTATAAGTCTAACCAGTGAACCATAACAGCTGTAGGTAGACAAGATGTTGAAATATGATGGAGTTATCTCCCTTGCATCAGGTATTGGAGTACTTATTAATGGGTAATATTCAACCTTTCCTATCGAAGATCAGGATATTGAGGGCAAGTATGAAAAAATAAATTTCATCCTCAAGTACTTTTGGACATAGTCTGTTCCTTCACTGCCTCCCCGCTTCAAGGGCAGTAGAAATGGCATCATCTCATCCATGCCTCCTCGAACCTGCAACTGAGGCACCGAGAGAAAGCAATAAACTCACATTGAACAAAATGGTCAGAGACAAACGGAAGTAACTTCAGCAAAAACGATCGTGGAAAGTACTGTATCCTTTCAAGAACAATGCTACATTCAGCAACAATTAGCTCCAAAAATCTGTTTGTCTTCACCAAACTTTTGAATGATTTGCAGAAAGTGCACGAGTTAGAATGTCATGTAACAGAATAAAGTTCATACAAATCAGCCCTGACCAGACATGACAAACATGGAGTCTCAGAAACCAACAGATAAATGTAGGTTTCTTCATGTTCACCTTTCCTTATCGTCCTAGAAACATACACATGCTGTTAGTTGCACACACATGCTGGTAGTTGCTTGGGGAACATCAACAAAGAACAGTGCTTAGGAACATACTGCAATAATATATCAAGCATCTATACAAAGTCAGCTACTTACTAGATAAAACTGAAACAGAATAATTACAACCAGAGGCTTAATATTTACCATCATTAAGGCACCGCCAACAGAAGCTTTAAATGTTTTCTTGACAATAGGAATTGCACAGGACAAATTTGTTAACTTCACTTAAAAAATTACTGTCAGCATCTTTAGTAATCATAGCATAGCAAATGAAAACAGAAACAATTTCCAAAAGTTAGTTGCACAAGTTAAACGTTGGCAGTCTGTACCTGGAGCCTAGTCTCAAGTCCAGACAAAACCATTCAGGATGTATAGCCCGTCGCAGTGTTTATCCTCATGATGGAACTCATATCAGCCAAAGACAGTGTTACAGAGTATCCTGGCAGCAATGTGAAGTAGGGACAGTTGTTGACATGACATGACATGACATGACATGACATGACATGACGTGAGAGAGTTGGTTGGCAAAGCACCCATCCTATCTTCATGACTCTAAACTAGTCATAGACCACAGTAAAGAAGTCATTTGAAGAATAGTCGGCTATTTCCAGCTAGGGTCATGGTGAAATAGAAAAACTAGGAAATTTGTAATCACCGAATGAAGTAGAGTGTACACACGGAAAATATCTACTGGTCTTATTCGTCACATAAACATGTGGTAGACATTACTTCCTACATACATATGTAGAAGAAAAAAAACCCTTGCCCTAAATAATGGGCACGTGTCAGCAAATATGGAAATTTCGTGACCTTCACGAAGCTTTGTAGACAACACAAATATCTAAAAGCAGGTGTTAGGACCCATGTGAGTATTCAAACAAAGCAGAAATGAGGAAAGAAAGCATTCCTTTTTTCACGACTCCCCTGGGCAACAATGTGAGCCAATCATCTATGGGACGATCACATGACCTACCTCCGACATTGACCATCCATACAATAACTGGTGAGGTGACCAGTGTTAGCGCTGAGGACTGGGCCCTTTACACCTTGACTCTGGGATCTCCAACAAACTGTGGAGTTCATCTGATGTTCTGAAGTTGAAAAAAAGTGGCTTTTAAGACATACATTCACAGTAATTATTCATCTGAACCAACACCCAAAGAAACATTTCATGCCAAATGTGGGATATATTAACCCTTTAACCCTTGAGCTCCTTTTGAAGCAGGTTTGTAGTTTAACCTAGCAGTGTTCCACTTTATGATGGCCACAACGAAACATATCAACTGGGGATGTGTCATATTTCAATAGCAATAACACCCTAAACATTTTGAAAGGGAACTGACTTTGCGTTACACCCAGTGCTACGATTATGCTGTCTGCCAAAATAATACAATAAACCGCATTGGTATGTTTTGAGTTCAAATGTGTGGGTTTTTTTCTTTGTTTTTTTTTCTGAACACGTGGCTACGGGCTTAACATGTGGCTACGGGGTAGGGGTAGGAGTGGGTTTGTGGTTGAGGTACTCCCAGCAAACCGTTGCTCAGACCAAGGACAAACGGCCCATATATTATGTGTCAACGAACAGACTTCCGCCCTCCTGTTACTGCACACAGCCATGTTCAGGAAGAAATGGGTAGTCTGTAGTGGACACATGTCGAGTTCTAATTTGGATACTATATAACCCCCATCGCCGTGTATTAAGGACTGAATGATTGATTGTGTCTGTTGCAATGTTTCTTGGATGAGTAGTAAGGTTTCAACGGGATTTCTTTACAAAGTACAAAACAAGCAAGCTCCATGAAAAGTTGTGTATATTCATGACATGTCCGTATATGGTGCTAAGACGAGGGGTAAAGCCATCTCGTTTACGAATACTCTCTCTCACTCACTCACTCACTCACTCACTCACTCACTCTCTCTCTCTCTCTCTCTCTCTCTCTCTCCCGCTTGCACGCTAGCACGCACCCACGCACGCACGCCAACCAATATACAACAACAAAGCCTTATCTGTAAATCGTATGTATACACTACCATCACTTTAGCCAAGTGAAGGGAGCACAGGTCTTTCCGTCAGACAGGAAAATCCATCCAGTGAACAATGAGCATGAATCGCCAACATTTCCCCCTACTACAAACACCATCATTACCATTCATGTTTAGTGTAAAGATATACATACATTATCAGAGTCATTATACCCATCACTGCTACAGATTGTTACAGACAGTCATGACAAAGTCTTTGTCTCTGGAGGTGGAGGCTGAAGTGTGATATATACCATGAAATCTGCGTGCATGAGAGACTGTATTTTTGTTGTTGTTGTTGTTGTTGTTGTTCTTGTCGTGGTCGTCGTCATCGTCGTTGTTGTTCACTCGCACTCAGCAGTATGTCAGCACCTCCACTGGGTGGCACTGTCAAGTAATCGTTAAGACAGCTTCCCTTCGATGTAGACCAGGGGATACATCAAACATCTACCCGGCACGTATGTATTTGGAAGAAAAAAACGATACCCCAGTGACGGGTACCATGACAGTCGTTCTTTCAAAACGACACTTTGAGACAGTGTGTCACGGCTACTGTCCAATAAGCAAGACGCCTTATGGCTACTGTCACTAAACTTCAGATGCACGATGTCCGGTGAGACTCAAGGCCACGAAGACCCCCTGGAAATCTACGCTGGTCGCAAGCTGGCATGTTGTCATCACTTGTCATCACTCACTGACAAGTGACTGATCGAAGCGCCCGGCAAATATCGGAAAAACTGCCGTTTTCGGGACCAAATGGCGTCTGCTTCAGGTCTTAGGCCGAGAATGAGGTGTGGCAAAGGAATAACTTCCATTGCACCTTCCACACACCGTTAACACCCTCAATCCCTCTTCCTCTCCCCTTCCCCGGATACGGCCACACAATCATACATGAATTCACTAAACAAAGCCTGTTGACATTTTCCCCCACTTGACGGTCATCTTCCTGAGTATAGTCTTGAGTACAGGTAGTAAAAAAAGAGAGGAAATTAGTACAAAATATCGGACCCCAAGCCGCAAGTCTCACAATCTGCTCTGGCCACGCCACGCCACGCCACGCCACGCCACGCCACGCCACGCCACGCCACGCCACGCCACGCCACGCCACGCCACGCCACGAGCAAATTATGCTTTCATTAGAACGACAATCAGGGTGGTCAGGTTCGCTCCTGTCGTTGTCGTCTTATCCCTCTTGCAAAGATATATGTTCATGCTATTGATCACTGGCTTGCCTGGTACAGATTCAAATATTTACAGACAGTTCCCATACAGCTGGAAAGGTGCTGAGTGCAACATGAAACAGCAACCAGTGCACAGTGCAACATTCCAACACCCTCTTTCTACATTGTATGAATGGAAGAGAGAGGAAAACATTCAAATCGCATGGCGGGCGGGCGGAGGAACGGGCGGCAGGCAGGCAGGCAGGCAGACAGGCAGACAGGCAGGCTAAATGCGTTCTGTACCCCCGCGACACGTGAAATAGCTTGAAGGATATCCGTGTGCCTATCACACTGATACAAAGAGAAGTCCAATGGAAATAAAATATTGGTGCATTTTGTTTGTTGTTTTAAATAGATTTTTTCATTTGATCTGCCCATAAGGATGCTTAGTGAAGTCAAACACTGTTGTAGGTCTCCCGACACTGTATCAATGGAAGGGTTGAATAACCACACATATCTCGTGGGCAGATAGGCAGTACGGCTGTTTGTTGTGTAGTGTTGTATAGTGTTGTACACTGTGCGACAAGTTGGGAAATGTTACTATAGTCATTCGAGCGTGGTTAATCAACTGAAATTGCGACTGACATTGGGAGGATTGTTTCATGTGCTATCCTTCCCTTTTGGTCTAAATAGTGGGTGGTCGGCAAATCCGAACCTGACTGATTGGGTCTCTAATTCCCTCCTCTGAATCCTCCGTCTTATTGAAGCAATGCTAACTACATGAAGCGGCCTACAAATATCTGAAAAACAGTCGTTCGAGGACAAATGCGCGAGATGATATTTCACGGCACAACTGTAGTGATGACCTTGTCTATAGCAAGGTATGAATTATTTTTCCCCGTGGATTAGAATGTCTATAAAGCAATATTTCCAAGAACATGCCTTGAGCATTTTGAACCCAGGGGTCCCGGGGTAGAATAGGTCTTTGGCAACTGATGCTTGCTATTATAGGCGACTATGATTGACGTAAGAGGCGACTAACGGGATCGGGTGGTCAGGTGGTCTAGCTGACTTGCTTGACATTGACACATGCCATCGGTTCCCAGTTGCGCAGACCGATGCTCATGTTGTTGAACACTGGATCGTCTGGTCCAGATTCGAATATTTACAGACCGCCGCCATACAGCTGAATATTGCTGAGTGCGGCGTAAAACTAAACTCACTCACTCACTCACTCACTCACTCACTCACTCACACACTCAGGATGGCAGTTCCACACACGTCCATGTACGTCACTCAGCGTCACAAAGAGTGCACAGTTTGCCTAGTCATGCTTAAATTTGTGCTGGAAACGATTATCATTTGTTGTGCCTCTGCCCTGCCCTGCCCTGCCCTGCCCTGCCCTGCCCTGCCCTGCCCTGCCCTGCCCTGCCCTGCCCTGCCCTGCAGAATTTCTGGGAGAATGTTGCTGCTGGTTGTGGCCGCAGAGGTCACATTGCATAGTGGCACTGGGGCGGTGAATGGTTTGAAAACTGGGGGGATTTTGTGAAGGTACAGCACGTATCTTTGGTAATATTCCAAAATCAGAATCACGGCGGGGAACACCAGAACTGGCCTTAACAATGTTGTCAACAGAATTGCTTTGAGGATGTTCACACCCAAAGCTTTACCATTGCAACATTTACGCGTACGCGTCCACGAATGAATGACAAACCTAAACCTAAAGTATGAAAGGCAAGATACGATATACCCGGGGGAGAAGTGATGGGGTGGGGGTGGGGGTGGCGGTGGCGGGTAGTTTTGGTACCGTGCAACACAGTGATCTGATCGCCTGATATCGCCCAGCCCTCACAAATTAGCTCGCTGCTTACACGAGCAATGCAACATGACGTCCTATGCTGCCGTAGAATGTTCCAGCACACGTATAGTCTTTGAGTATTAGTTGTCTTTTTGTATTTTTTAATTCATGTTTTCAGTAATCATTTAATCATTGAGTGATATCTTATGAACGTACACCTTGTATCAATATATTCATTCTTTACAATAAAGAAGCTGACTATGCCTAGAACTTGGTTTTCCCACATACAATGAAAAATAGGACACTGCTGCTGAAATGCTAGTGTATATCCATCGCTCTTTCCTCTCTTCCTTCCTTCCTTCTTTAACACGAGAACCGAGAGAATATTTTGGTCATTTCAATATTTCGAGAAACAAACTTATGGTCAAGCCTTCTTCATGACAGCTCGGACGGACAGCAGACGTCTGGAAACCTGTGACGTCAGAACGGGCGATGATGACGTCACTACCTCTGTACTTGAACTCGCTGGCCTTGGTCCTGAGACGGCAAACAGCGGCGTGTTGTATGCACGAATTTCACTTAACCTGTACAGACACATTGTCCACTTCTCGTGACGTTTTATGTCTGTTAATCAACCATTCCCCCCGCACTCGGTGATTCAAAAGCACTCAGTGGCTGGGTAGTTTTTGTATAAACAATATTAAACGTTATGTTCATTTAATGCAGACGAAAGTAAGAAATGAATCTGCGAAAAGATTCCTAACATGTTTGTAGTGTTGTAAACTGGTGCCCACAAAAACAACTATTATATTTATTGAACATATTTTCTTTTCAAATATGCATTCCAGTGCATAGCACCAGTACAAGTCAATGTTAAGTTGCTTAAATTGTTTCCCAGAGTATATACCGCTATAAGTGGGAGTGCCGGGCATTACCGCACCGCTACACCACATCCCATCTAATTTCAGTTTTGTCTCTCAGATGAACCAGAGAGTAATACAGAGACCAGTGATTGGGAATCATATTCACACTTACAGAGAGCAAAGATAACTTTTACGATTATTCTCACAAGAATAACTGATAAATATATGATTAGCCATTAAATTACGGACGATTGTTCCATCGACTTATCGTCATTCTTTGGAAGACAAGATATGCGATCTTTTCGAAACATTAAAACACACATTCGTGCAAAATTGTGCTTCTGCTTCAGATTACATTGACCACAGGGCATATCGCTTCAGTTGCTTTTTATTGTTAAGTGTAACGATGTTGTCAGGTTTAATAGCTATCTGTTTCAAGTATTCTCGCCTGTGTTTTTGTGATAATCGGAACCTGTAGCCATTCAGAGGACACAACTAACACTGACACCGAGGCCACGATAAATTGTGAATTCTGTGTCATTACCGCTGCAGCTTTGTGCTCTAGATCTATATGGACTAATAAATTCTTGCGGCTGTAGATAAACAATACATTTTCATAAGTTCTTACATTTCGTAAGTTTGACATAATATCAGAATGACCATGGTTTTTATACAAGGGTAAAGGAAGCTTTACAATAACAGCAATCAGATGTTTTCTGAACGAACACGTAATTATTACAAGGTATTTTGTTCTGACTTAAAGACACATACTGCAATATAAAAATACGCATAGCAGATGAATTACAGTATGCCACCATATGGAACTTGAAAATTAAGATGAAAGTACAAAAACGGCACAAGGCGCGCGCCGTGAAGGACTCAAATGTCCTTCTTTCTACAGCCGACACGCTGCGAGGTTGGTCGCCGGGCCTGACCATCGCCGGGCCATCGCTGGGCTGTCGTCGTTACGTCATATACCTGGCGGTTCTGACGACATAGCCTTTGTACTGTAAACTCACCACTGTACATACTTGTACCCAGTTGGTATGGCAAGGTACTGAAGTGCCACTGAAGGTCTGCAGGACTGAAAACGGCAATGTGGGTGAGATAACGATAATTTCAGACACTGACTGCATTCGACATTAGCCATTCAGTTGTCTTCACACACCCACTGAAATACAACTGAATGATTGTTTGAGCAGCACAGGAATCGTTGTATGAACAAGTCCCACTGATCCATACGCTAGATGTTATCAAAGCCGAAATCAGAACAGTACAGGTTACGGCAGTGGAGTCAAAAGTGTTTAACCCCGATTCCCCTGATTACGAGTGCATATGAATATTACACTTTGTAGGTGTTTGCATAGTGTCAGCGTGGTACAAACAGTTCGATTTGGAAACTGAAGAAAATATTCTATGTTCACCAAAGGGTCTGGGATTACCCAGATAGCAGGGCGTGTCCAGCTGATCTTCCATGGTCCACAGGAGAGCAACTGCTGCACCCTAGCGGATATAATTTGTAACCATCGTGTTATGGCTGGTCTACAGGCTACCCGTGAAGACGTGGGTTGCAATTGGATTTTCAGGAAACAAGATGACTAACGGGATCGTGTGGTAAGGCTCCTGCACCTAACGCACTTGGACTGTCACAGACCACAGTCATACAGCTGGAATATTGTTGAATGTGGTGTTACAAACCAGACACAAAATCACACAGTACTCCACAAAGAACAAAAGCTTGTACAGAATTTAAAATCAACTTTATTCTTTTCATCTTTAAATACACACATGGATGCGGCTGTTCAAGTAAGGATATGCAGAATCGAGAAGCATTATCCGAGCTGACAATATTTTCTCTTTCGTCAGCATCTCCCTCTGAAATTAAACAAAATCAAATTACAAATTTTACTATTTTTGTAATCTGGCTAATATAATCTATTTAAAATGTAGGTTACAACAAACCTGTATTTTATTCTGAACATCTGAATTGTTTATTTATTTCTTGTAAAGATATGCGTTAGGTTTGCTGAAGAAAAGTTGTCATACTC
Source organism: Haliotis asinina (assembly GCF_037392515.1). Classification (NCBI taxonomy): domain Eukaryota; kingdom Metazoa; phylum Mollusca; class Gastropoda; order Lepetellida; family Haliotidae; genus Haliotis; species Haliotis asinina. Next base: position 16,996,767 of record NC_090292.1, on the reverse strand, counting down.
CAGAACTGGATTTCACCGTAAGTAACGCTTCCTGTTTGCGACAATAACTGTGTAACAATGTTGCGTTACTTCATGGAACACTGTCAAAACAAACAAGTTGGTGCTGGACGTACTGACCACTGTTGAGGAGTGTATATTGTCACCGACAGACCGATGACGTCGTGTGAGCTGGGCATATTTGAGATAATCAGACAGATAATTAATACAATTATCCTAAAATATGCAAGATGGAAGGATTGTAAGATCGTTTAGGTCTTTGTCGGTTTCTTGGTGTTGGTCATAAGTCAGCAAATCTTGCAGTTACGGGTGAAATGGGGTGGCTCTCCTGTATTTCAAAACAATAAATAGAAACTATTTTTGGAGAAAATTAAATATGAATGAAGTATCAAGATTGACTAGCTGCATTCAAACTTGGTCCCTGAGGTTAAGAAAATGCTGGGATAACATGGTCTTAAATTTCCTCAGGCAGATTAATTTCTGATGATGTTTTTCCACTTACTCTGAGGGATTTTCTCGTAATTAGAGATAAGTTTCTGGTATCAAGGTTTATTGAATTATAATAGACAGGCCAACGGTAACAAACTGAGAACATTTACAATATTCAAAAATACTCTGGCAGCTTCTCCTTATGTTTCCTTCAGTCTCTGACCGCTCTCAGGGAAGGGAGATGTGTCTCTCTCCTTTCAGGGGTAGAAGTTGGTAAACACTGCAACTACTCTGAAGTTGAAGATGACACATTTTCGAACCTCATGTCCATTTTATTTAGATATCCGATCTCTACGTTGTGGCCCAAAGCCAATGCTATTTACTCACAATTCTTTAATCAGTCCTCCACAGATCAAACCATCTCTTAGGAAGTATCCTCAGCTCTCCACACCACTTGTCGCTACAGTGAGCGCTATGTTTAGGCGCAGAAAAAAAACCCCTCTTATAATGTAGTAATTTAAAGAAAGATCCGTGAGTATTGTGCTTACACCTCTCTTATGGTTATGTGATACATTTTAATTATATTTTAGCGCTCTCAAATAGTCTTTTCTATTGTAATTCAGTGTCTCGTAGGCCATTTCTGACCGGACAACGTACTATGAATATGTACAATTTTTGACACTCAAGCAAAACATTTTTCTTCTTTTTGAAAACGTGTATTGTGCCATGTGTATGCTTCTGTGTCATGCACTACTACCCGAAAAACAAACTTTGAACACATATATAATGGTAACTGCAATGGCATACAGCAGGTCGCATGGATTGTCTGGTCTGGCACTGAATACCATATTTTTCACTCACTCACTCACTCACTCACTCACTCACTCACTTCACCGGGGTTACCGTGGTTGAATCCGACACAACAAATACGCAAACAAACCATCACTGTGAAACATTGATAAATTCTTTTGTTGTTGACAGACTGTAATTATAAATTCTGAAACGTCAATCAATTTACCTTTGACACTACAACGGTCAAGTGACTTGGCAAATAATATTTTATGTGTGCGTAAATGAATTAAGTATGTGTTGTTGATGCATTCAGGGTATTTCTGTAGAAATATAGAGTCTTAAACATAATATACTATAATAATTATGGCAGTACATCGAGGATTAATTTGGGTATGGAAAAGAACAACAGGACTTTCAGACCAAAGCCATTCGTATCTATTGTTTGTAAACAAGTCAGTCGGCCTCCGGAAGTCAACAATGTCAGGACACAGCCGAGACGGGGACAGTCATGACGTCATCATCGCCAGATATGACGTCACGCCTCGAACACATCAGTTCTGGCGGCAGACCTTCAGCTGGGAGACTGTTGTCACCTCCGAGCTTAGTGTGGCATGTCTGAGAACTCTTGGTCTCTGCATATTATTGTGCCAAGATGAACACCGTGAAACTTAAAATCAGAGAACACAAAAGCAACTAACAATTGAAGAATGAAGGCCCAACAATAGAAAATTTCTAGGAATACAAGCAACCACTGTTACCCTTAAAATGATCTCGTCCACTGGCAAGTTCATAATTATGTCATGCAGTTTATTTTACAATCTAATCAATCAAATGGAACACAGGTACGCATACACACACGCCACGTGATCAAAGAAGGTACAGCTTTTCCGGAGATCTTTCATAAGCTAAACATTATTTACAATTTGACAATCTAAGCTGTGTATTCATATCACTTTATGTGTCAGATGAAAGGTTTAGCGGGAAATCGGTCTTAAATTTCAGAGCAGCCATGTAAAAATAGAAATCTCATGAAGAAATTCCCAGCCTTATTTGACAATTAAAGAACCTAGTGTCTAGTGGAAACGTCGTTGCTTGTATTGCACCTATACTATTACTTGTAAAGCTGACTGTTTGACATATATCTACATACTTGGATGCGACTGTTTGGCATCGATCTACATGCACGGTTGCTCACAAGTAGCTTGTTTTACGGTTGTACCAGTTACTGTACAGATCTTACCAGCTTCTGACAGAGTCAGACAGGAACATTCTTGACCGTTCATGTTTACATTTTGCCACAATCTGTTCTATTGTTGTTTGGACATACACATATGACATGACATGTTGAAAATACAGGCACTGTTACTACTGGACGTACAGGATGTCGGTACTGGATGTACAGTCTGTTGGAACTGGTAGTACTTAGTGTACAGGCTGTGAGTACTGCATGTACAGTCTGTACAGTCTTCGTACTTGGTGTACAGGATGTAGAATTTGTGAGTACCAGAAGTAAAATTTTGTTGTGACCAGTGGTGTAATTTGTCGGCACCGAAAGTAAAATTTATCAGCACCGGAAGTAGAATTATGTCAGACCCGGAAGTAGAATTTGTTGGCACCAGAAGTGGAGCTTCTCAGCACCGGAAGTAGAATTTGTTGGCACCAGAAGTGGAGCTTCTCAGCACCGGAAGTAGAATTTGGTGGCACCAGAAGTGGAGCTTCTCAGCACCGGAAGTAGAATTTGTAAGTACTAAGAGTAGAATTTTTTAGTACTGGAAGTTCCAATTGTCCTCACCACCAGTTTATTCCTTTAAGACTGTCCCCGTGAGGTGCACAATAGGGGTGGCTGGTGTTGAACACTGACTAGTGAACCCTACCTCCCTTTAATTAAGACTGACAGTGTACAGTACAGGGGTGGTTGGTGTCCAACACTGACCAGTGTACCCTACCTTCCTTTGTGTCTGACTGTGTACAGTACAGAGGTGGCTGGTGTCCAGCACTGACCAGTATAACTGTAGAGTCCTTTAACACAGTACAGGTATGGTTGGTGTCTAACAATGGTGAGTGAGTGAGTGAGTGAGTTTAGTTTTATTTGTTTTATAACCTATCCTGTGGCATCCATCCATCATCAAAGGAAGGGCGACCATGATATTGTAGAAATCATGATATTACACACACTCTAAGTATTCATTGTATATCTGGAGAGATGTTTCTGATGGATCTTCAGTATTTTATTCAACAATTATCATCAAAGTAGTATGTGAGTGAGTGAGTGAATTAAGATTTCTGGTCATATTGGCAAGAATATTTAAACCTGGTGACAAACTATATTAAAAACAACCAGAAAATTATAAACTATGGACAATCAACAACTGAAGGTACATCACCATAACTAAGGACCAAGGGGACTTACAGTACATGTGCTTCCTGCATGGACCCTAGCTGGATTTACATTATTACTTCAGGTGCTGGCTACTGTGCTGTTTATCTGTTTACATAAAATATTTATGAAAAAAAAATTGAAACAATTATATTTCTTTTCAAAGCAATGATTAAATGGAAATTCACATGGGTGAAAATACCCTTTACTGTTTCTACACTAAACGTTATCCCTTATGAGGCTTGACTGTGATACTTTCGTCACAAGGGATACAGAATGGAGACACCGCATCTTTCAACAGGAATTTTGAGTATATCTGGCATGAGAAAAACGACTGTTGCATAATGACTTCTTCAAAGCTGGACTGAAAACCCAAGTAGATATATTCACCAGATGGTTTAATTGTAGCTAACCTATTCATATCCACTGGAGTGTCCCACTTCATCTGTATTAATGGTAAGGTCTGATGATCAGTTTGTTGTGAGTGAAGGGAAGTAGAACTGGTGTCACAGATCTGTTGAGTGCTGCTTTAGCTGCAGCATCAGCCTGTGTTACTGGAAATTACAACATGGCAGGGAAACAAACCCAAAACTATGTTGTCTTAGCTAGTAGCAAGAACATTAAATAACTAATAATTTCAACTAAAAGTAGACGTTATTTTTATTTGCTACAAAGACACGAGAGTGAATCTGAAAATATGGCTAACTGTGTGTATTTAGGCGGTTACTTAAATGTTTCAGAGGTGATAATATGACACTTATCTCGGCTGTAAAAACAGAACCGCCATTCAGCAATCTTAATGATATTGTTCTGGATATAACAACTGTGCCACCATCCCTGGATCCAAGTCCTTGTCAATTCATTACATTGGTACAAAGTTGGTTTGCTCCAGATTTCTCTTGCAAATGTTAGGTCCACTGTTGACCGTACCTACACAAATATGTTTACACTTCAGGCACATTAAGAGAAGTTGAGATGTCTACAAGCCAATGTTACTTGCCAGATGTGGACAACAACTTTAACACAGTCATATTCGTACTAGCCTGACTAATATTTGCCAACATGATGTTGTCTCCATGGAAACAAGATCACATAGCATGTCAACAGTGATTGATCCCTACATATCTGGTAACAGCAATAACTTGCTCCAGAGTGTATGTCACTACTACGTGACTACACAGTGAGACCCTCAATCACTGGACACATTTGCTTTTGCATAACAAATGTCAGGATAATTGGATTTTTCTTCTTTGTGTACCTGAAGAAAAATCCACAATGTTCATGATCACAGGGCATCTCAACAACTGCTGCTTGAATATACACATGTATATCAGGGCAAACTTTATTGAATTAAGACCTTCTTGCACTCGGTGCAACCTCTGGTCAAAAATAACCTTGTCGCACTAGACAAGAAGCCTCATCTCCTCAATATACAAATATATACCAGGCACATAAAGAAACTGTGCATACAAATATTTAAAATCTAAATGTGTCAAACCTGTATAGACACATAAGGATTTCAACTCAAAGATTAGTGACATGTATCAAACATGCATGCACGTACCACATTCCATGACATCAGTGGTTTCGTCCTTGAGACATGCAATACATTGTTGCACGTGCATGCCAGAAAACAGAAACAGAGCAAATGAATGCCATACACTACTGTTGCTTTGAAAGGCTCAAGGCATGCCCTGGTTGCACCTTTCAACTGCCATTTCTGCCCTGGTGAGATGCTACCAGAACACAAATGACATCATCAATCGACCACATTCTGGACGTCCACATGTAACAACGCCAAGACAGGGCAGATGAATAAGGGTGACCCATCTTTGTCACAAGTTTCAGAGTGTAGTGATGGCTGCCCAGACCATCCCAGGACTTTGCTGTATTCACCCCAACATAGTTCGACAACATTTACGTCTGGAACAGGAGTGGGTGGTTTCAGTTTTATGACGCTTTCAGCAATATCCCATCAATATCCCAGACTGACGAGCGACCCGACCACACTGAAAAGGATGTACCCCTCCACAACACACAACATGGCTCCACTCTCAACAAGGCAACATAACCCTAAGAGTCTGAAAGGAGTGTTCCACCAATAACATGACACCAGAGGGGTGCCCCCCCTCCCAGTGTTCCACTTCTCAAGCCCAAAGCTCACTGAAAACCACTGGGACCCAATGTTTTTGTTTTTAGTCATTATGGCTGACAGCTCTTTCATTGCCAATAACTAAATGTGATTTCTTTTTTCAGAAAATACCATTCAGGAACTTCTAATTTTTACCTTGATCAGCAGCAGCTTGTTAGTTGACCCTATGTTTGTGTACTGGGAATTTGCCCAGATGCAGGGACAACACACTCTTTCTGTTCTATCAAATTTCCACCCTTAACACAGCACCCTAAACCTAACACTCTGAAAGAGGTATCCCACCTGTACCAAAGGACTATAACATTAAGACTCTGAAAGGGGTGTCCCACTCATACCATGGCACTCTAACCCCAACTCTCTGAAAGGGGTGTCCCACCCATAACATAGCACCCTAACATTCTGAAAGGGGTGTCCCACCCATAACATAGCACCCTAACATTCTGAAAGGGGTGTTCCATCCATAATATGGAATCCAAACGCATGGACATTAAAGGGGTGTCCTACCCATACCATGGCACCCTAACCCTAAGACTCTGAAAGGGGTGTTCTGTCCATAACGTGGCACCCTAACCCTAACACTCAGGAAGGGGTGTCCCACCCATAGCATGTCAACCTAACCCTAGGATTCTGAAAGGGATGTCTTACCCTGCACTTGAAATAACCGCCGGCCCGGTGGTCCTCGCCCGTTGTTATTGTATGGGGTCGGCAGTTTCAAATATGTGCGGGTAAATTATGTGTGAACCATCTTTCTACTGGAATGTTTCCGGACGTGTTCTTTACTAATGTCTGGGAATCATCCATCATGTTACGATAACTTAGAGTTTCACTTCCTGGTATGTCAGTGCTTTGACGTTGGGATGTCAACACCACTCTAACAAATATTAACCCCTCTGTGCCATAGGCTTAGCTTGATTTTGTAGAAACAGCATGAGACTGTATAATGTAGTCTGTTTTGTTTCTGTTTTGGGGGAGGGGGGTAGGGGGAAGGGGGGTGGGGTTGACTTTAACCAAATGCAGATTTCATTCAGGGCCAGTAAAGTTTGAAGCCTGCAGGCACTTATCGCCAGCTGGTAATTTAAAAAATAATTGGTCCCACCTATACCATGGCACCTTAATCCTAAGACACTGAAAGGGGTGTCCCACTCATACCACAGGACCGTAACTCTAAGACTCTGAAAGGGGAGTTCCACCCAAAACATAGCACCCTAACACAAAAGTCATTAAAGGGGTGTCCCACCTACAGCTTGGTGTCCTAAATCTCTTATCTTTAAAGGACTGCCAACCCACAGCAATGCATTCTAACCCTCAGACATTTAACGGGGTTCCCCACCAAGAGCATGGCACCCTAACTGTAGGACCTTAAAGGGGTAACCCAACCATAGCTTAACGTGTTCCAGCCCTAACGTGTTCTAGGTCTGAGGAAGAAAAACAGTATAGATGATACATGACTGAACCCTATGCAGGTGACAAGGCTCAAACCTGGTATTGAGTAACACGGGAGAGTATGCAAGTAGTAACGTTCATGTAAGGTCATGTCATGTCAAGCCAACCAGTTTCAGTTCAATTTCAAACCAATACTGACCTAGAAGCAGTGCTTAGAATGGAGGAAGTCTCTGCAAGCCATCAGATTTGTTAACCGTAGTATTTGAGAGGATTGAGCCAAAGTCTTTAACTCATAATATTCAGGCTGTGACAAAGACCCTGACTTAAAACTTTACCTGAAACGATGTAAAATAATTCCAAGACGGTTCTCCTTGGTCAGATAGTGTTTGAGCAACAAGAACTCATATGTCAGTGAACTCCAGCTCATTCCTGCGACATGAATTCAATATTCCCTACAGCTCAAGCAAGAGTTATGTTATCTCCACATTTCCCCCTTTCACCTGCCTCTTACATCACCATCAAACTGATTCAGGAACTGGATTATCTCCCTTCCAGTCAGAGAATGCTTGACAGAGGTGTTCATTTAACCCAATAATACAGTCTTACCTTGGAGACATAAATAATATGTAGGCTATGACAAAGAACCCTGACTTATAAACTAAATCTAAATGCTACAAATGAATACTAGACAATGTTTTGCTTGGTCAGTTTGTGCTTGAGCAACACTGACAGACCTGCTGACATAATATTAACGTTCAGAGAGTCCATGAAAGACTTTCTTAGGTCAGTGACTAAGTTTGGTTTCAAACAATGACATCCCTCATCTTAAACAGCATCTGTATCTTACTGGCTGTTGGTACAATTACTACTCAGGGATCACACTTCTCGTCTGAGACACACTCAGAGCACAGGTGTCCGGACAACCACTGAAAACACTCAACTTGTTGCAGGGTTATTATCCTCACAACATGCCGGCATACAGATAAAGAAAAGACCCGAGCAAAGGATCCACTTTGATGTACTTACATAGGTATTAAATATCTTGACTGAACTGAGTGACACTGTAGTGCTACCTCATCTACTAAAAGTAGCTCTCTCTACACTATATGACATCTCGGAAGATTTTCTTCAACAAACACATTAATAATCATGAACAATTTAACTATTCCACAAAATATTTGGTGTCCTTTTCATAAAATGGCTTCCTCATGATACAGCAATCAAGTATGCAGTCACTCAATTTCTGTCCTTTTTGGCCACTGGGCACTGATGTTTCACTATGCTGAACCAGACAAAAAGCACACCAAGGGAGCTTACTCTTCCACCAAATGTTTTAAATTATCTCCCCTTGTCTACCGATCAGATACAACCCCTGTTGCATAATCCACTACAATAAAGAAAACTGATCAACGACATTTGGTAGCTAAATGGTATATGTATGGTGTATTTATGAAACCATATCATGTCAAATTGGGAAAATCCTAAATAACCAGCTGAACTCAAGAAACAACATGCTCACCTCAAGGAAATATGACATGTTTGGGTAAGGGAGTATCTGCAATCTCAGGGGAGGATATGTCACCTGGGTTAACTCCCTGGTTGCTGAGGTTTTTTCAGGCGCACACTTTCATTAGACTTGAAAACTGACTGTTGTACGAGAATTGGTCCTGGATCTGCATACAACCATAAAAGTACACACAAATGTAGAATAGTAAATTTCCTGCCTGCTCGTACAGATATAACTGCAACTACCACAGTTGTTTGAGAAACAGACAAAATTTTGTTATGTAATAAAAAACAGTCAACTCCTCTGTTTTTCTTAGTGCACCGATAAAAGCACTTAGCGTTAGCCATGAAAATACAGGCTGCTATCTGAACGACAGAAGCATACATGAAATAGGTTTGTGTGCTCAAGATTAAACATGACTCACAGTAATTGCCACGTTCTTCTGTGGCGCCAAATAACAACAGAGAGGTTATGCACATACAAAGATAAGGGGCATAATTCCATTATGTTCAACATTAAGTCAACGTAACTCAGATCACATAGAGATAGTCTTGCCATGCATATTCTAAAAGGTATTGACTCATTACAAGCAATGAATAGACAACTGGATGTCGGAAATTTTCAGAAAATGCTATATAGTGTAAAATCAGAACTTTTCGTTGTTTACATTTCAAAGGATCACAGTTTCTCAAGCACAGTGTTTATTTTTACACACAGAATCTTTTGTTTTGTTTTATTTACACAGTTGGTATTGGTGACAAGAGACCATTTTTAATTTGATTCTAAAATGTATGGGGAATTCAGGGATGCACTTGTTGCAGCTGAATTTGACACTCTTATGGTTATCTTCTCATTCTCCCAACATGATGATAAATCATTCATAAATCTACTACAAACCATGCAGGTACTCGATTCCAATTTGTTCTACCCATCCCAGCCCTACCAGCGACACCCACAACACTAACAACCCAGACCAATACAAACTGAAAATGTGTCAATGAAATAAACTTTCATTTTATTGAAAGAAGATACAGATATAATATCCTTGTATATATTTCTCCTTATGAATTGATTTTATTTAATGCATCAATTTCAACTTTGTACAAAAGACAAAAATAAACAGTTAAACCATGCAACACCCCTTGCATCTTTTTTGTGTGTATTATCTACATGTCTACCTGGGGCAGATCTTCGACTGGGAGGGAGGAGGTGGGTTAGTCTACATGTATACTTGGGGCAGATGTGTCAACTGGCAAGGTGGAGGTGGGGGTAGTCGGGAGGGGACGCGAGTCTAACATGGGTTAGTCTACATGTATACCTGGGGCAGATGTGTCAACTGGCAAGGTGGAGGTGGGGGTAGTCGGGAGGGGACGCGAGTCTAACATGGGTTAGGCTACATGTACAGTAAGACCCCAGATACCCAGACAACAAATATCCGAAAAACTCAACTTCTGGTGAAGTCCCCTAAAACATTTATCTCTTAGGCTATAAAAGTGACTGTCTCTGATATTCTGTTTCCGTTTCCATTTCCAGGCGGTAAACTTTTCAAATGAACTCACTAACTCAACACAGAACTGATACAATCATCCAAACAAAGCTTTGATCTACCGCTGACCATGTACGAGTGAAGTGCTAGTGTCCACGTGTTTTGGCATGAGACAAGGTCTGCTAATCTGGATTAATGACCTATCAGCAGTGTATTGGTGGTGATAAGTGGGCCTATCTGACACTGAGTGAATGGGCGATATTTTTAATTTATCTTCCCTTACCTAATCCAGTAAGTGGGTTGATCTGAATGGAACAACCTTAAACTGACAGTGCATGTCGTAAGAGCGATGTGCACCATATGTGTTACTATTCCACTTAGAGACAGTTAACCAGTATGGCCTTCACTGTCATAGGTAACGTTCACACTGATGCATGGAGTGTATATCTTTTCCCTTTTATGACGATATATCAAGTGTTATGTCCTGAAATATTTATTACATGATACTGTGATGCTCCTGGGATGGGCAGGACTGCTTATATTGTAAGAATGAATCACAACATAGCAGTTCGAAGTGAGGCGGTGTCCAATCAGCTGATAATTTTCAGGCCATGTTTTGTTGTTTTCTCGAGATTTTGTAATCTGTGATATAAGTCTGGCACTAGATGTCTCAGTATCACACATTTAAAACTGCACTGTATTATTTTCACTCAAATTGCTTCAGTATTATGGCCGATATGGCTGCATTCATGAATTTCACTGCGGCAATGAGCTGATGCTGTGCGCTAAATGTGAAACAATGACAGTTTTGTTCTGCAAATTTCATCGGGTCATGCAAGATGGCATTGAGAATTTGACAACACAGATATTTTAGCAGGTAGAGAGAGAAATGAGAAACAATAGTCAAGTAATTGTAAAATAACAGTAATGGATGAATAATGTCAATCATCACCTACATGTAGCCATGCAATGTTGAAAGTACGATAAACATGGGCATAACTAAAATCTACTTTTTTAAGGCCTGCAACAGTGATGTCATGATATAATCACTGTTTGGCTAAATAATGCATAAAAACATTGCAAATTTCTACTGCATTTTAATTATCCTGAATTAAGGGTATAATTCAAATATTTTTTTTCTTAATTTTTAATAAAAGGGAATATCATGAAAATATGCATTTATTATCTCAGACACAGAAGAAACAATACTACTTCTAGGATAAGTGCACTTTCAAAATTCCTTTTTTCATTACATAACTAAAAACATACATATATTCATACTGATTATAAATTTAAATTTCTAGTAAAATAAATGGCACTGTTAAGTGTTGTAAACAGCAAAAGGTTGACATTTTACTGTAGTGTCTACATACAAGAGTTATGAAAAAGATGACAGTGCATTTATTAGAGCTGGCTCTTCATGTTTTGCTGCAATATATAGATTTTTCAAATTCTTACACAAATATATAAAAAAAGGCAGAATCTTTTCCTACTTTACATTATAGCTGCACTTACAATGTTTTAGCTCTGAGTTTTTGTATCATGGCGTGTGTGTTGTTTTACATTAAATTACACATGCAGGACTTTATTCCATTGTACATATTATCTGTTAATTTGGTCAAAATATACATAAATGCAGAAACACATTAACACATTTCAATAAAATAAATGTTTTTGATGACATAAATTCGAATTTATGTCATCAAAAACATGTATTTCATTTTAAACACATTTTCTGTGATAGTTTCTAACAAACCTACATAACCTAAAGTTTTCTTTAAGAACTGTTGACTGAAAATCAGAATACAAAGTTAAAGTTGGATAATATATGGTAGGTCATGGGAAATACTAAATATTAATATTTATATTATGTAATATACATTTTGTCAATGTAATTTTATCAAAACACATATGTAATGTAATTCTGTCATACACATTCTCTTGGGAGGTCAGAATTATATGTTGCTTGTTGAGACAAATCTCCATAAATGACTATTTATATTAAGAGCTTTAAGTTCTATTAAATTATATGTGTCTTATTGCAAACTATGAAGACTGGTGTTTCTGATGCAATCGATTAACTGCTTGGATAGCAGGTGTATAGCATTTTTATAAGTATATGTAAAAATATACAGTAATGTCAGAATTTAAAACCAAAAAGGATACAGATGAGTTAGGAACTGCTCCTCAAAACGTAATTAAAATACTTCTAACTAACTGCTACATTCTATACAGAATTTCTTCAATTGTCAGGGATGTATAATAATCACAAATGGGTGACAAAGACCTTCCAGGGGCTACTCGTTGGTGACAGACCCCCCGCAAAGTGACACACCCTTCCACAGATGTCAGATCCCCCAGCTGACACACCTTCCCCCAGGTGACAGACCCTCATAAACTCGTTGGTTGGAGGTGACCCATGTAGATACCTCCAGCTGACACACCTTCCCCCAGGTGACAGACCCCCCGCAAGGTGACACACCCTTCCACAGATGTCAGATTCCCCAGCTGACACACCTTCCCCCAGGTGACAGACCCTCATAAACTCGTTGGTTGGAGGTGGCCCATGTAGATACCTCCAGCTGACACACCCTGCCCCAGGTGACAGACCCCCCCGCAAGGTGACACACCCTTCCACAGATGTCACATCCCCCAGCTGACACACCTTCCCCCAGGTGACAGACCCTCATAAACTCGTTGGTTGGAGGTGGCCCATGTAGATACCTCCAGCTGACACACCTTCCCCCAGGTGACAGACCCTCATAAACTCGTTGGTTGGAGTTTTCTCTCATTTCTTACATGGTGGCTGCTGATTGTACGGGAACTATATGTAAGATTTTAATGCGGCAATAGTTAAAGAATTACCAATGGAAATAACATACGGGTTGATAATGTATAAAAAAAATGTTCATAGATGCTACGACACCTAAGACTTGCACTACCTCGAGTTCTGTCGTAGGAAATGCCATGACAATACACTGTATTTTCATTGTGTTTTCCATCCTGATCCATATCGTGTTGATACATACTGCACTTGGAATTTAAACAAACGATGCTTTTCTAAACTAAAAGTCAAAGCAAAATATGTGCCAGTTAACAGCTTTTCATCAGAAACCACAGTTATTTCAGTGAAGGTGAAGGGAGTAGTGCTCTTTACGGGGCGCACTTTCTCTGATTTTTTCGCTGTGCTGGTGGGGCTCGAACGCTCTCAGCAGGGGTCATGGGATTCAGGGTCGTTAGGTCAATTAGCGGACACGCTACCTCGGGACCACTGGTGCGATCACAGTTAGTTAGTGCTCGTTTAACGAGTCATTACCACACAGGTCAGGGGATGCGCAGTGAATGAAAACAAACTATTATGGTTTGTTTTCATTTACTGCGCATGCGCAGAGCTAGGTCCCGCCTACCCATTCATCAAAGCGAGAAGCCACACCTAGCCATTGTTTTCAAGATGTCATGCAGCCAATCAAGCAATGATATATGAAACGTGTTTCAAATTCACAATGGATGGATATATATGGATATAATCACATCAAAGGTAAGCCAACCCTAACCTTTACTCACTAACCCTAAGGATCTAGAGGGGAGTGCCCTAACCCTAAGGATCTACAGGGGGGTGCCCTAACCCTAAGGATCTAGAAAGGGGTGCCCTAACCGTAAGGATCTAGAGGGGGTGCCCTAACCCTAAGGATCTAGAAGGGGGTGCCTTAACCCTAAGGATCTAGAGGGGGGTGCCCTAACCCTAAGGATCTAGAAGGGGGTGCCTTAGCCCTAAGGATCTAGAGGGGGGTCCCTAGCCCTAAGGATCCAGAAGGGGGTGCCCTAACCCTAAGGATCTAGAAAGAGGTGCCCTAACCCCAAGGATCTAGAAGGGGGGTGCCCTAACCCTAAGGATCTAGAATGTGGTGCCCTAGCCCTAAGGATCTAGAAGGGGTGCCCTAACCCTAAGGATCTAGAAGGGGGTGCCCTAACCCTAAGGATCTAGAAGGGGTGCCCTAAACCTAAGGATCTAGAAGGTGGTGCCTTAATTATAACCCTAAGGATCTAGAGGGGGGTGCCCTAACCCTAAGGATCTAGAATGTGGTGCCCTAACCCTAAGGATCTAGAAGGGGTGCCCTAACCCTAACGATCTAGAAGGGGGTGCCCTAAACCTAAGGATCTGGAAGGGGTGCCCTAAACCTAAGGATCTAGAAGGTGGTGCCTTAATTATAACCCTAAGGATCTAGAGGGGGGTGCCCTAACCCTAAGGATCTAGAAAGGGGTGCCCTAACACTAAGGATCTAGAGGGGGTGCGTTAACCCTAAGGATCTAGAGGGAGATGCCCTAACCCTAAGGATCTAGAAGGTGGTTCCCTAACCCTAAGGATCTAGAAGGTGGTGCCTTAACCCTAAGGATTTAGAGGGGGGTGCCCTCACCATAAGGATCTAGAAGGGGGTGCCCTAACCCTAAGGATCTAGAAGGGGTGCCCTAAACCTAAGGATATAGAAGGTGGTGCCTTAACCCTAAGGATCTAGAGGGGGGTGCCCTAACCCTAAGGATCTAGAAGGTGGTGCCTTAACCCTAAGGATCTAGAGGGAGATGCCCTAACCCTAAGGATCTAGAAGGTGGTTCCCTAACCCTAAGGATCTAGAAGGGGGTGCCTTAACCCTAAGGATTTAGAGGGGGGTGCCCTCACCATAAGGATCTAGAAGGGGGTGCCCTAACCCTAAGGATCTAGAGGGGGTGCCCTAACCCTAAGGATCTAGAAGGGGTGCCCTAAACCTAAGGATCTAGAAGGTGGTGCCTTAACCCTAAGGATCTAGAGGGGGGTGCCCTAACCCTAAGGATCTAGAAGGTGGTGCCTTAACCCTAAGGATCTAGAGGGGGGTGCCCTAACCCAAAGGATCTAGAAGGGGGTGCCCTAACCCTAAGGATATAGAGGGGGGTGCCCTAACCCTAAGGATCTAGAAAGGGGGTGCCCAAGGGCTAAGGATACAGCAGCGTGGCACAGTGAGACAGATCAGTAGCTCTACAGAGCGCTCTCGCCATAGCACACTTGTTAGCGAGCGCTCAGTAGTCCCCGGGTTCCGGTGGTAAACTGTAGTCTAGCCAAGGTGAACACAGCAACGTGTAAGCTGGGTTCCGTCTTTACATGTAGCAAGTTGTAGCAGCACACATTGAGTCAGGAACCATACCAGAAGCCAAAAGTCGAACTGTCACTTATATTATTCTAAAAGGAGTGTTATCATCCCATGCAGAAAAACGATCACCCATTGTAACTGGCAAATCAAAAGGACCATGCTGTTTTCGAAGTGATTTGAACCGAGAAGTGTATGCTCACTACCATTTCAACAATGAAGCCTTGACGACAAAAATCCAGATATCTGGATATTCATTTATCTGGATGATTTAAGCAAAAACAAATGTGTCTGGATATTTCAGCTCTTACTGCATACCTGGGGCAGATCTGTCAGCTGTGAACCTGCTGAGAGACTGTTTTCACTTCTGAGAGAGAGATAACAGTGGGTGTCAGTGGCATGTCCTACTTCTTGGTCTCTGTATATGATTGATCCCAGATGAGTGAGTGAGTGAGTGAGTAAGTGGATTAGTGTGGTTTTATTCGACTTTTAGCAAAATTACAGCAATTATGACAACGGGGAACCAGAAATGGGCTTCACACATTGCACCCATGTGGGGAAAAGAACTTGGGCCTTGGGCATGATGATCGTAAGCTGTAACCATTAGGCTAGGCTAGGCTAGGCTTCCCTACCCTACCACCCATGTTTCTAGATGAACATATAAGCAAACAGTTTACCTCTTAAATAAACTCTTGTCTTTTCGCAATTCCGATTGTGGTGGTGTTCATTTTACCATCTATTTAATAAAATGAAATACAGAATACACACAAGTATGCATGCACACACACCCTGTGATCAAAGAAGGCACGTTCATTTTTTTAACCTTATATCTTCCATACGGTAAAAAAGTAGTTACTATTTGACAATCAAAGTTGTGTATTCATATCACTTGATGTGTCAAATGATAGGCTTATCAAGAAATCATTCTTAAATTTCAGAGTAGCCATTTAAAATGGAATTATAGTGAAAAAACTTCTCAGCCAAGACTGTGTGACAGACCTACATACTCTGGTGCACACAAGCAGCTTGTTTTAAGGTGGTCTTCTAACAGCTATTGTGGTGATATCACCAACTTCCTAACTGTGTCGGACAGGCAAATTCTTGACAATCAAACTATTCATTATCTTCACGACACATTTCATTGTTGTTTGGAGTCTGAACATCCACAGTGTACATCGAGCAGTTCAGGATGTACAGGCTTTAAATACAACATGTACACACATGCCAAAACCGCATGTACAGGCTGTCAGTAGAAGATGTACAGGCCTGTGGTACCAAAAGTACAATCTATAAGAACTGAAAGACTGGATGTACAATCTCTCGATACCAAAAGTAGAAATCGTCAGAACGGGAAGTAGAATTTATCAGAGCCAAAAGTTGAATTTTTCAACACCGGAAGTAGAATTCGTCAGAATCGGAAGTTGAATTTTTCAGTACTGGAAGTAGAATTCATCAGAACCGGAAGTTGAATTTTTCAAGACCAGAAGTAGAATTCATCAGAACTGGAAGTTGAATTTTTCAGTACTGGAAGTAGAATTCGTCAGAACCGGAAATTGAATTTTTCAATACCGGAAGTAGAATTCGTCAGAACCGGAAGTTTAATTTTTCAATACCGGAAGTAGAATTCGTCAGAACCGGAAGTAGAATTCGTTGATACCGGAAGTAGCATGTCTGAACTGAAAGTAGAATTTGACAGCACCGGAAGTTGAGTTCTTCAGGACCAGAAATGGCAGTTGTTAGGACTGGAAGTAGAACTTCTCAGTGCCAAAAGTAGACTTTGCCCAGTACAGGCTGTGGAGACTGATACTACCAGATGTACAGGTTGTCAGTACCAGATATACTGCAGGCTGTCAGTACTGGGTATACTGGCTGTTAGTATAAGAAATAATGGCTTTCAGTGCCGGATATACAGTCCGTCAGCATGGGATGAACAGACAGTAAGTATCAGATGGATATGCTGCCATACCGCATGCACAGAACAGGAGTACCGGAAGCACAGCTAGGCTCTCAATACCAGATGTACAGGCTGTACTGGATGTACAAGCTGTCACTACTGGATGTACAGGATTTCAGTACTGGATGTTCAGGCTTTAAGTATCTGATGTACAGACTGTAAGTACTTGAGGTACAGGTTTCAGTACAGGATGTACAGGCTGTCAGTACTGGATGTACAGGCTGTCAGTACCGGATGTAGAGGCCGTCAGTACTGGAGGTACAGGTTTTAGTACAGGATGCACAGGCTGTGAGTACTGGATGTACAGGCTGTCAGTACTGGATGTACAGGCTGTCAGTACCGGATGTAGAGGCCGTCAGTACTGGAGGTACAGGTTTTAGTACAGTATGTACAGGCTGTCAGTACTGGATGTACAAGCAGTCAGTACCGGATGTAGAGGCTGTCAGTACTGGAGGTACAGGTTTTAGTACAGGATGCACAGGCTGTGAGTACTGGATGTACAGGCTGTTAGTACTGGATGTACAGGCTGTCGGTACTGGATGTACAAGCCGTCAGTACTGGATGTACAGGCTGTTAGTACTGGATGTACAGGCTGTCAGTACTGGATGTACAAGCCGTCAGTACTGGATGTACAAGCCGTCAGTACTGGATGTACAGGCTGTCAGTACTGGATGAAGAGGCTGTCGGTACTGGATGTACAAGCCGTCAGTACTGGATGTACAGGCTGTTAGTACTGGATGTACAGGCTGTCAGTACTGGATGAAGAGGCTGTCGGTACTGGATGTACAAGCCGTCAGTACTGGATGTACAGGCTGTTAGTACTGGATGTACAGGCTGTCAGTACTGGATGAAGAGGCTGTCGGTACTGGATGTACAAGCCGTCAGTACTGGATGTACAAGCCGTCAGTACTGGATGTACAAGCCGTCAGTAATGGATGTACAAGCCGTCAGTACTGGATGTACAGGCTGTCGGTACTGGATGAAGAGGCTGTCGGTACTGGATGTACAAGCCGTCAGTACTGGATGTACAGGCTGTCAGTACTGGATGAAGAGGCTGTCGGTACTGGATGTACAAGCCGTCAGTACTGGATGTACAAGCCGTCAGTACTGGATGTACAAGCCGTCAGTACTGGATGTACAAGCCGTCAGTACTGGATGTACAGGCTGTTAGTACTGAATGTACAGGCTGTCAGTACTGGATGAAGAGGCTGTCGGTACTGGATGTACAAGCCGTCAGTACTGGATGTACTGACTGTCAGAACCAAAAGGAACCAGATGTACAGCTTTTTAGTACCACATGAACAGGCTATAAGCAAGGGAATTACAAGAAATCAGTACTGGATGCACAGGCTGTAAGGGTCAGATGTACGACGTGTAAGTACCAGATGTACAGGCTGAAAGTAACGGATGTACAGATTTTCAGCCATAACTGCTATCAAACCACCCTGAAGATACAGTCTGTGTGACTACTTGATGCCTTTCAGAGAATACCTTAAACATGAAGCTACACAAACCACCCTGAAGACACAGTCTATGTGACTACTTGATGCCTTCCAGAGAATACCTTAAACATGAAGCTACACAAACCACCCTGAAGACACAGTCTATGTGACTACTTGATGACTTCCAGAGAATACCTTAAACATGAAGCTACACAAACCACCCTCAAGACACAGTCTATGTGACTACTTGATGACTTCCAGAGAATACCTTAAACATGAACCTACACAAACCACCCTGAAGACACAGTCTATGTGACTACTTGATGCCTTCCAGAGAATACCTTAAACATGAAGCTACACAAACCACCCTTAAGACACAGTCTATGTGACTACTTGATGCCTTCCAGAGTATACCTTAAACATGAAGCTACACAAAGCACCCTGAAGACACAGTCTATGTGACTACTTGATGCCTTCCAGAGAATACCTTAAACATGAAGCTACAGAAACCACCCTGAAGACACAGTCTATGTGACTACTTGATGCCTTCCAGAGAATACCTTAAACATGAAGCTACACAAACCACCCTCAAGACACAGTCTATGTGACTACTTGATGCCTTCCAGAGAATACCTTAAACATGAAGCTACACAAACCACCCTCAAGACACAGTCTATGTGACTACTTGATGCCTTCCAGAGAATACCTTAAACATGAAGCTACACAAACCACCCTCAAGACACAGTCTATGTGACTACTTGATGCCTTCCAGAGAATACCTTAAACATGAAGCTACACAAACCACCCTCAAGACACAGTCTATGTGACTACTTGATGCCTTCCAGAGAATACCTTAAACATGAAGCTACACAAACCACCCTGAAGACACAGTCTATGTGACTACTTGATGCCTTCCAGAGAATATCTTAAACATGAAGCTACACAAACCACCCTTAAGACACAGTCTATGTGACTACTTGATGCCTTCCAGAGAATACCTTAAACATGAAGCTACACAAACCACCCTCAAGACACAGTCTATGTGACTACTTGATGACTTCCAGAGAATACCTTAAACATGAAGCTACACAAACCACCCTCAAGACACAGTCTATGTGACTACTTGATGCCTTCCAGAGAATACCTTAAACATGAAGCTACACAAACCACCCTCAAGACACAGTCTATGTGACTACTTGATGCCTTCCAGAGAATACCTTAAACATGAAGCTACACAAACCACCCTAAAGACACAGTCTATGTGACTACTTGATGACTTCCAGAGAATACCTTAAACATGAAGCTACACAAACCACCCTAAAGACACAGTCTATGTGACTACTTGATGCCTTCCAGAGAATACCTTAAACATGAAGCTACAGAAACCACCCTAAAGACACAGTCTATGTGACTACTTGATGCCTGCCAGAGAATACCTTAAACATGAAGCTACACAAACCACCCTCAAAACACAGTCTATGTGACTACTTGATGCCTTCCAGAGAATACCTTAAACATGAAGCTACACAAACCACCCTCAAGACACAGTCTATGTGACTACTTGATGACTTCCAGAGAATACCTTAAACATGAAGCTACACAAACCACCCTGAAGACACAGTCTATGTGACTACTTGATGCCTTCCAGAGAATACCTTAAACATGAAGCTACACAAACCACCCTCAAGACACAGTCTATGTGACTACTTGATGCCTTCCAGAGAATACCTTAAACATGAAGCTACACAAACCACCCTTAAGACACAGTCTTTGTGACTACTTGATGCCTTCCAGAGTATACCTTAAACATGAAGCTACACAAACCACCCTGAAGACACAGTCTATGTGACTACTTGATGACTTCCAGAGTATACCTTAAACATGAAGCTACACAAACCACCCTCAAGACACAGTCTATGTGACTACTTGATGCCTTCCAGAGAATACCTTAAACATGAAGCTACACAAACCACCCTCAAGACACAGTCTATGTGACTACTTGATGACTTCCAGAAAATACCTTAAACATACCTACACAAACCACCCTTAAGACACAGTCTTTGTGACTACTTGATGCCTTCCAGAGTATACCTTAAACATGAAGCTACAGAAACCACCCTGAAGACACAGTCTATGTGACTACTTGATGACTTCCAGAGTATACCTTAAACATGAAGCTACACAAACCACCCTGAAGACACAGTCTATGTGACTACTTGATGCCTTCCAGAGAATACCTTAAACATGAAGCTACACAAACCACCCTGAAGATACAGTCTATGTGACTACTTGATGCCTTCCATAGAATACCTTAAACATGAAGCTACACAAACCACCCTGAAGATACAGTCTATGTGACTACTTGATCAGGGGTGTGGAAATACTGTGCCTGCCTTGCCCGACCTGCATTTTGAATTCGCCCGGCTAGTCGAATTTTCAAGATTGCTTGCCCGTGGGCTAGTGGGAAAATTCTGTCATGTTAAATCAATAAATGCCACATCATAAAGATATCTCGTAAAATGATGATTCAAATCACAATACTTATTTTTCAAATGAGCATGTGATTGCTAGCAATGTTGTTTACAAATTACAAAATACTTCCAAGTATATGTGGGCAGCGAGGCAGCCTAGTGGCTAAAGTGTTTGCTCATCACGCTGAAGACCCAGGTTCGATTCCAAACATGAGTACAATGTCTGAAGCCCCTTTCTGGTGTCCCCACCCCCCATGACATCATAAGGATGTTTTTCCAGAAGGATATGCCCCGGGATATACATATCACTCCAAGTATGTGGATACAAGATTTGAAACAAAAGAAACAATTACATGTATCTTTTTGCTGAATTCAACTTGCTGGTCTATCTCATGCATTTTTATTTTCTTAAAGAAGATATTTGCAAATATATTTGGACATATTCAAAAGTAAATTATTAGTCTTTTGATTTTCCTTGTTGCTAAGAACTATGCAGATGCCTATGTACATTATGACTTTATATAAATATTAATGCAGCACAATATATATCCCACTGAATTAAATATGTTTTACAGTATGAGATCATCTGCTGCAGTGGGGAGCTGGAACAGTGAAAGGCATTCAGCAGTAGGTATGTAATATTTATAGTATAAGGGTATCCCCTGCAGTAGATTTGAGGTACTCAGTGAGTGGGTTTAGTTTTACGCCACACTCAGCAATATTCAACCTATATGTCGGCTGTCTGTATAGACAAGACAGTCAAGTGGTCAACATCATGACCACTAATTCATGCAACTGGGATACGATGACACGAGTCAACCAAGTCAGCAAATCGGACATCCGATCCCGTTTGTCGCCTCTTACGACAAGCATGGGCTACTGAAGATCAATTCAGATATCTGGTACATCTTAAAGATATCCTTTATAGGAGGTATTTGGTACAGTATATGGGTGATCACTTAAGTATGAATGTATCCAAAAGGACAGTTTTCTGGTACGGTACAATCCCTATTATAGTATCATCTACAGTACAAAACTGTAACAGTACAATGCTAACCGCTACAGAAGGAATCTGTTACTACACAAAACAAGGACACGTGCATCCATTACAGTTGACATCTGGTACAGTATATGACATCCAACAGAGGAGAAATCTGTTACAGTTCACTACAATTTACCAGGTTTACATTACATCGCCATGGTACATGGTATGATACCTTAGACTGTACCGGATAGATGGTATCCGGTACTGTGTAAGGGTATCTACTAAAGTAGGTTTCCGGTACAGTATAAGGGTATCTACTAAAGTAGGTTTTCAGTACAGTATAAGGGTATCTACTAAAGTAGGTTTTCAGTACAGTATAAGGGTATCTACTAAAGTAGGTTTTCAGTACAGTATAAGGGTATCTACTAAAGTAGGTTTCCGGTACTGTGTAAGGGTATCTACTAAAGTAGGTTTCCGGTACAGTATAAGGGTATCTACTAAAGTAGGTTTTCAGTACAGTATAAGGGTATCTACTAAAGTAGGTTTTCAGTACAGTATAAGGGTATCTACTAAAGCAGGTTTCCGGTACTGTGTAAGGGTATCTACTAAAGTAGGTTTCCGGTACAGTATAAGGGTATCTACTAAAGTAGGTTTTCAGTACAGTATAAGGGTATCTACTAAAGTAGGTTTTCAGTACAGTATAACGGTATCTACTAAAGTAGGTTTCCGGTACAGTGTAAGGGTATCTACTAAAGTAGGTTTTCAGTACAGTATAACGGTATCTACTAAAGTAGGTTTTCAGTACAGTATAACGGTATCTACTGAAGTAGGTTTTCAGTACAGTATAAGGGTATCTACTAAAGTAGGTTTCCGGTACAGTATAAGGGTATCTACTAAAGTAGGTTTTCAGTACAGTATAACGGTATCTACTAAAGTAGGTTTCCGGTACAGTATAAGGGTATCTACTAAAGTAGGTTTTCAGTACAGTATAACGGTATCTACTAAAGTAGGTTTTCAGTACAGTATAACGGTATCTACTAAAGTAGGTTTCCGGTACAGTATAAGGGTATCTACTAAAGTAGGTTTTCAGTACAGTATAAGGGTATCTACTAAAGTAGATTTCTAGTACAGTATAAGGGTATCTACTAAAGTAGGTTTCAGGTACAGTATAAGGGTATCTACTAAAGTAGGTTTTTAGTACAGTATAAGGGTATCTACTAAAGTAGATTTCTAGTACAGTATAAGGGTATCTACTAAAGTAGGTTTTCAGTACAGTATAACGGTATCTACTAAAGTAGGTTTCCGGTACAGTATAAGGGTATCTACTAAAGTAGGTTTTCAGTACAGTATAACGGTATCTACTAAAGTAGGTTTTCAGTACAGTATAACGGTATCTACTAAAGTAGGTTTCCGGTACAGTATAAGGGTATCTACTAAAGTAGGTTTTCAGTACAGTATAAGGGTATCTACTAAAGTAGGTTTTCAGTACAGTATAAGGGTATCTACTAAAGTAGGTTTCCGGTACAGTATAAGGGTATCTACTAAAGTAGATTTCTAGTACAGTATAAGGGTATCTACTAAAGTAGGTTTTCAGTACAGTATAAGGGTATCTACTAAAGTAGGTTTACAGTTCAGTATAAGGGTATCTACTAAAGTAGGTTTACAGTACAGTATAAGGGTATCTACTAAAGTAGATTTCTAGTACAGTATAAGGGTGTCCATGACAATATGTATGTGATACATTATAAGGGTATCTAACACAATGCAAGGGTTTTCTCGTCGAAAGGAATCTGGGACAGTACAAAGGTACGCTTAGGTACAATACCAATATATGCCATGCAGAGGCATTTTGTACAGTACAAGGATGTCAACTATAGTAGGCAACTGGCACTGAAACGATGTCCGCTAACACTATACGTTGTGTATAGGTATTAAGGGTATCCACCATAGCATTGGGTCTCCATGGCATAATTAGAAATCAGGGTGTCTAGTAAGGTATATGGTTCAACCATGGGTTTTATCTCATCCTGAATTTAGCCCCGAATGATTATTTAACAAAAACATATTACAGATATTGATATTTAATGTACTTAATGTACTGTGTCTCTGTTGATACCATAAGCATTTCACAAGTAGGATATTCCACCTGTATGAGTGTCATTCCACCTATATCGGTGTTGTCACACCTGTACAAGTGTGATTCTACCAGTAAAGGTTTGAATCCACCTCTATAAGTGTTATCCTACCTGTATGACCTGTCATTCCACCTGTATGGTTGTTGTCACACCTGAATGACTTGTCATTCCACCTGTATGAGTGTCATTCCACATGTACGAGTGTCATTCCACCTGTATATGTGTTGTCCCACTCGTATGACTTATCAATCCACTTGCTTAGGTGTTGTCACACCTGCACCACGTTAGTGTATTATATTAAATTAGAAATATGTGATATTGCATCAGTGTATTGTGTAATATATGAGGCCTTATTTGGAATAAACTGTGTCAGATTGTTGTCATTCAACGTTATAATGACTTCATTCCAATTCTTTTCAGGGTTAATCAGAATATTCACAATCCGAACTATGCGATTCCACCTTAAGTGAGTGTCAATGCGTTTCGAGACACAATAGCGTGAATATCAAATAACTAGGAACTGTTTTTATAATGAAATATCTTTATGTTTCGGCATTTCCTGTCATTCACCTGTCACTCAAAGATAAACAAGAGTCATCAGAAGATGACATATCCCCCCAGTCCCCACATATTTGAAAGGACAAATCATCTGATAGTTACTTGATGTTTTCTTAGATTAAGTTTGAATCATTTCCATGGAAGTCATGAAAAATATAAATGCCATATATCTGTAAACAGCAAAAGGCACCACTTCAAGATCTGCCTCATGTATCTGCCAAGATCTGTTGAAAGATATGAAACGCTTTTCGAGTTGTGCTCCAGAAACAAAGCCCATCCCTCCATTTTGAGACAAAGTCCGAAACATTTCCATTGAAACCGAGAAAACAATATAACACAAAAAACTGTAAATACCAAAAGGCACCACTTTAGATTCTGACTGACGTATGTAACAAGTTTGTAGAAAAATACTGAACGGTTTTCGAGTTATGCTCCGGAAACAAAGCCCATCCCTCCATTGTGAGACTAAGTCCGAAACATTTTCATATAAACCAAGAACAATAAACGATAAACAACTATAGATTGAGATTACTACATCTATCAAGTTTGGTATAAAAATATTGAACGGTTTCTGAGTGATGCTCTGGAAACAAAATGATTACGGATGGACAGACGAGGCATTACATGCCCGTGGGATAAAAATAAGATGTACTGAGGAGCATAATCAACAACAATCCGTATATAGTGTCCCTGCTCCTACACACGTACCCACTGCGTTGAAGAATGTATATCCACTAATCCCACGTCGGTCACTTACATTGAAGAGCTTCTCTCCGAATACACATGTAGGTACCCACTATTTTGTAGAGTTTATCTCCTAATGCACTCATAGGTACCCGCTGCCTTGTAGAGTTTTATTGCGCGATACATATGGAGGTATCCATTGCTTAGAATGGTTTTATCTCCTAACACACGCATTTACCCATTGTTTTGGTAGTTTTATCTCCAAACACATTGGCATATGAGATACTAAAATCACAGCATATCACAGCAGTACAGTAAAATAAGAGAAAACAATCACACAGAAGTTTTAGCCACATTGGCCCATGCATGCACACAATCATGCACTCTCTCACACACACACTCTCTCACACATACATTCTCTCAGCTACACACGCTCACCTGCACGCTTTCGCATCCATGCACACTCTCACACATAGGCTCTCTCACCTACACACGCTTTCACCAATGCACTCTCTCTCACACTCTCTTGCTGTCACACTCTCACCTACACCCTCTCTCACCCATACACTCTCCCATGCATACATTCTCTCACCCAAACACTCTCTCACCCATACATGCAATCAAGCATTTACACATATTATCAATCAGGTAATCACGCACTCAAATATACAATCATAGGCATCCGCTATCGGTTTACTCCCATAAGAACATCATCACGGTGGTTTATTACCTATCACATTATCATTAATAAATTACCCATAGGTGCACCTACCCCGTCGGCGAAATTGGCACAGGCAGAAGCCGACTTTAAATATCTAAAATCGTCGTCGGGTACGTCGGTCACTTCTTCTGTAATGGAATTACAGTGTTGTTTACACCGGAATATTACTTTTCCTCTTATCAGTTTACTGATGGAGCAATAATCAGAAACATTACTGTATAATATTATATGAATAACATAATTGACAGAAACTATGTATTTGTGGCATATATTTAATCATTTCAAATAAAGTTGAGCATTTTGACAACCCCTTTGGGAAATTTGACCAAAAACGGGGATTTTGACCCACTTTGGAGGGGCATTTTGTAACTCAGGTGATTTGACGGCCACCCAGTTTATTTACATACGATACACTAAAAATGTACAGATTCTTCACACCAGGGATAATCTACAACATATATAGTCTCCCTGTTCACACTAACTGTTACCTTGTGGAGTTGTATTTCTTAACACATGATAGAAGTACCCGCTGCTTTGTTGAGTTTCATCTCTTAATACACACTGACACACTGCTTTGTAAAGGGTGATTTTGTAACACATATATATCGAGGTAGCCACTGCTCTCTCCAAACACATTACTGATCACCTGCTACCCTGCACAGCTTTGTCTTTCTAAAGACAAATACAACATTAAATATTTACGAGAAAAAAATATTGTTTGCTACAAAGACATATTCCCATAAATGTATGCGATTGTACAAACACATTGAAAATAAAACTGGTACATTTTGGCCATCTTGACCTGTTCCCTCGTATTATGTATAAACTGTAACGACTGCTTTAGAAAGAATGAAAATATATTACAAATAGATCTACAAATAACATTTGTTGCATAACTTCGTTTTTTTAAAGATACAAATTTTGAATCCGCACTGGGTGTTGCGCAAAAAAGTTCTCTATTGTAAATATGTCATTATGGAATTATTTCACCAGTTATAATTTCTCACAAATATATCCTAAGGTTAACATAAACTTAAATTGTGCATATACTGTAAACAGCCAAATTTTCGCGACCGTTTAATTAACATGTGTCACTTACTGATCCTCTTACTAAATGTTTTCACAAGAGATTAGCTTTTTGCCAACCCCTCAGAACAATGTCTTTCTGTTTGGAGAGCTTGTCCAGACATTTCACTATCCACCGTGCATGTACAGGCTTCATAACACTGATTCACAAGTCTATTGTTTCATTGGTGTTTGTCTTGCAACTGACGGTCACCTTCTCTGCATACCACTGTGTAGGCCTACATCTCAGGTATTTATACTCTATTGCATTTGTCAATATATTTGTCAACTAGCACCTCGCGAAAATAAGAAGGCGCGAAAAGATTTAGTGACCGTCACTCATGAAAATTTAAACACGCCGAAATAAGACAGTTTACAGTAAATGATTTATATACACGACATTGTATTGTCGGATATATATAAGATCATAATATATACACGACGTTGTGTATATAGCCACAGCGCCCCACTCCGACATTTTGCATCTGTTACACACACTGCCAGGGGTTGACACATGCTCTGCTCAGCCAATCACGTTACATGTAGTATAGGCTGCTAGGCTTTCTCCCTTGCATGTTCGTACCGATTGTGGGTATCGTTACAAGATGATCACAAATCAATAAAAATGGAGAAATTCATCACTGTAACTAAACATTCTGATAACGTTAAACAGAAGAAAACTCAAGAAGAAAAGGATAAGGACTATGAATAAAAAATGTAAGTGTTTTCTGTGGTTAGCAGCAGACAACAATGACTCATGTTACTGCAAGACGTGTCCGCTCTACCCACAGTTGGCTGATAAAACATCAAGTCTGTTTCTTGGAAAAGTTGTTGATCGCAGGTAAACCTTAACTTCGCATGAAACATCAGCAAAACATATGGCATGCTATATGAAGTTTACGCAAAAAAAAAGTAGTTTGGGGCTTAGATAAAGCATTCGCTAATGTTGGTTCCTGTGAGGTGGAACATTATGAAAAAACAGCGTTTGCAGTTGCAAACCACAGCAGATCATTTGCTGATTACCACTTTCTTTGTCAGGTTCAGAAAAAAAATTGGTGTAGATCTTGGTAATGACCACCAAGGCAGAGATGCTTGTGTTGATTTCATTAAGGCAATCTCTGATGTCATAAGGAATGAAGTGAAAAACACTGTTTCACAATGTAGATTTGTGTCAGTAATGGCTGATTCAAGTACAGATTCATCAGTGGCAGACCAAGACGTTATTCTCCCTAGAAATGTTCACCCCAAAACATGTGAACCTCCATTGCAAGCATTAAGATTCACTAGCCTGGCGCCTTAGCCAGCTCGCACACCATTCCCCCGATGGGTGGCATGGAAAATCAGAGCACTGAAAGCTGTTTGCTGTGATCTGAATGTCACCTTAACACACATGGAGCAAATTATGTGTATATAAAACAAGAATCATCTGAAGATGACATATCAACCCGGCCCCCTCATGTTTGAAAGGACAAATCATCTGACAGTTATTCATTGATTTTTTAGACCACGTTTGAATTGTTTCCATGGAATTCATGAAAACTATAAATGTCATATATCTGTAACCAAGAAAGCCACAATTTCAAGATCTGTCTCATATATCTTCCAAGATCTGTTGAGAGATATGAAATAGTTTTCGAGTTGTTCTCTGGGAACGAAGCTCATCCCCCCATTTTGAGACTAAGTCCGAAATGTTTCCATGGAAACCAAGAAAATAATACATCACAAAAACCTTTAAAAACCAAAAGGTACCACTTTGGGGTCTGCCACTCATATCTAGAAAGTTTTACTGACAGATATTAAGTTTTTGAGTTCTACTCAGGAAACGAAACACACCTCTCTCTTTTCAGACTAGGTCAAACCGTTTCCATGGAAACCGAGAAAATAATAACTCACAAAAACCTGGAAATAGCAAAAGGCACCACTATAGGTTCTGCTTGATATATCTACCACGCTTTGTAGAAAATCACTAAATGGTTTTTGAGTTCTGCTCTGGAAACCAAACAAACCTCTCACTGTTCAGACTAGGTCCGAAACATTTCCGTGGAAACCGAAAAAAAATAAGAAATCACAAAAACCTGTACATAGCAAAATGCACTTCAACATCTGACTGATATATCTACCAAGTTTTGTACAAAAATATTGAATGTTTTTTGAGTTCTGCTACGGAAACGATGCCCCTACCTCCATTTTTAGACTATGTCCGAAACATTTCCATGGAAACCGAGAAAACAATAAGTCACAAAAACCCCTGTTTATAGCATAAGGCACCACTTCTGCTTATGACTGATGTATCTACCAAGTTTTGCAGAAAAATATTGAACAGCTTTTGAGTTCTGCTCCGGAAATGAAGCCCACCCCACCATAAGACTAACACCAACATGTTCCATGGAAAACAAAAAAAATATCAATGCCAAAAATCTGTAAATAAAAAAAAAGGCACAACCATAGGGTGAGATTACTATATCTAACAAGTTTGGTCTAAAAATATTTAACGGTTTCGGAGTTATGCTCCAGAAACAGAATGATTAAGGACGGATGGACGGATGGATGGACGGACAGACGAGGCGTCGACTATATACCCCCACATTACATGCCGGGGGGATAACAAATACCACATGAGTCATGTGGTCACCCTTGCTCACTTTATCCATTGACATTGCTGAACCCAAACATGTAGATGTCAATCACTGCATTGTGTGGTGCAAATTCCATTATTTATTCACTGCTGTCTTAAACCTGGAATCCTGTTGAATGCAAAGTTTTCACTATGTGATGAAGTCTGGACCAAACCAAATACTGATGAAAGCATGCAAATGTAGCCAAAATTTGACGTGAGTGAGTAAATTTAGATTTACACTGCTTTTAGCAACATTCCAGCAATACCAGAGCAAGGGGATACCAGAAATTGTACCCATGTGGGACATTGTCTTATGTCTTGAGCCTTTGACTTTGGTGAAACAAGCAGACCCTTTAACCACTAGGCTAATCCACAGACCTTAATTCTATGTGAATCCAAACAGCATTGGAACACAATCGTCACTGACTGCACAGCTCAATAAAGACAGCATTCCAGTCAGAAAATCCTCAGCCACCTAGCCCATGATGACAATCTGACAACAGTCTCAAACATCCACACTGAAAAACTTTATTATTTTATACATAACACTATTGAAACACTTGAACACTTGAAATCAGCACCCTGGATCCATCTTGGTCTTGATATATTCTATTGGAATAAATCTTGAATAGATGCCGGAATCTTCGGTCTGTCAAACATCATCCAGAGAATATATCATCACTCATACAAGATGAAATACTCAGACAGTATAAAAAGTAATTTTACAACTTTCACAATTATCATCTCTTAGAATTACAAAAAACTAACCTGACATCTTATCTCTAAATTTAACCTTGACCTTACATCATGTGATTCACTGACATGGTGACTGTAAGCTGTAATGAAATAATGATTTCCTAATTGATTTTATTTTGTTGAATTTCAAAGTTAATCCAGTGAATGACATCAAGAGCAATGATCTTGGCCATGTAATCATCAAAAAACCTGACTATCTGGTACAACTAAGTAGAGCTAGCTGCATCTGGTCATGGGGGATGGGATGGGATGGGGTGGGGTGGGGTGGATCTGGTCATGGGTGTGGATCTGATCATGGGGGATAGGGTGGGGTGGATCTGGATCTGGTCATGGGGCTGGTGGATCTGGATCTGGTCATGGAGGGGTAGTGAATCTGGATCTGGTCATGGGGGGGTAGTGGATCTGGATCTGGTCATGGGGGATGGATCTGGTCATGGGGTTGATCTCTGGGTGGATCTCAATATCAGAGTATCCCTGGCCATCTGGGTGAATCTTGTCATGTTGGTGGGTATGGTCATGAGGTAAGGGGATAACCTCAATCGAAACTGAAAACATCTAAACTCTTTGTGCAATATTCATGTAACGTATATCTGGTTTCACCATTTGACTGACCCAAACTACACAATTCACATGTAAAACACCATGCTAACTGAGCAGCTGGAGCTATTCAGGGGAAATACCCACAAACTGCTCTAGACTCAGTAAATACTGCAAGAGACATATCCATAATCTGAAGTTACAAGAGCCATCCACAAGACACAATGTATTCACGATATATCCACACTTGTATATATCTGACCACTATGGGTGAAATAATAACTGCCAAGCGAGTGGTTATCAAAGCAAATCACAAGCTTAATGTTGTTATTTCGCATATACCACACGGTCAACTACATACTGAATTAAACTTAATGATCATTAACTGCAATGAATAGATGTTAAAAATGAAATTACATTTTACACAGGTGTTACAATTCTATTTTTCTGGGGGAGAGGGTGTAAGGGGCGGGGGTTGAGGTGGAAATGGTACTGTATTTATTTATTGAAAATAACTGAAATACAAACATTGAGGTGGAGGCACAGGGTTGTGAAACCCGATATGACAAGGGAAAGTTTTTCTCCAGGTGGGATACTGGGAAAAAATAAGGCGAAGCCGAGCCTTGTTCCCGGTATCGCACCGAGTGTTAGTCAGATGAATTATTGTATATTGTTATAACAATAATTATATCATATTCTATGATTTATTACACTCAATAAGTGAGTGTGGTTTACACCTTTTTTAGCAATAATTCAAGCAATACCACAGCTGATATATGAAAAAAGAAAATTTACACAACATACTTTTTGTTATCTATCTGAATAGTACATGGACCATTGACATGGACCATGGACTAATACACTACTATTGCAGGTGTGCGGATGTATAAAAGAGTTAATGAGAACAAATGAAGATGGTCAGCAGTATCCTCAGTAAGAAGTCAAAACTAGAGTAAGTACTATGTAGAGCTGATCCCAAGACTTCAGCTCCAGAAAAAGCATCTTCTGAGGAGACACCTGGTATGTTTTCTTTGTCCCAGCTGAATCAAAATTTCAAGGAAAACCTTTGAACATTCCTGTTGATAATCAAATTTAAAATTATTGGTCCGGAGCCAACCGACCTCTCATTCAATTGCTCGTGACTTTCTGCTACCCCCTAAGTCTTTAATTTATTTTAGACTTGAGTAAAATATGTGTGATATTGATAACTCTAAATAACTATTTTATATTTCAGGTGATTCAAATGAACCTGAAAAAATGGGAAAAGGGGAAGGTCTCGAGGGTTCCAATTTATTAACTGCAATGTGCAGATACTGCAGAAAATAAACTTGCTTGAATGGTTTTGAACTTATTTATGTATTAAAGATGTTTCAGACAAAACCACGGACGTACAGGCATAGGGTTATCATAACCGATCTGCCGAGGGAAAAGTTTCTCTCAACCAGGATTTGTTGGGATAAGCACCTTAGGGGGGTTACATGGTAACCAACCTCTTGAGTGGGTTAGTTATCTGATAACCAACCCCTGGAGAGGTCGTTCACAAAAATTAATAACTCCAGTATTTACCTGATAATCAACACACATCTTTCAACCTTGCAAGTATCTGGGCTCTATGTAGACTACTAGATGACTACCAAAAGTACAGTTAGCCCTAAGACACCCTGTAACCCAAATCTACCACAGCTTGCAAGTGCCTGGCCTCTATACACAGTGTATGTGACTACTTGATGACATCCAGAGAAAGCCATGCATCTGAGGCTACACAAACCACCCTGAAAGCACCCTGTATTAAAATTCTACCTAAAATAGCATGTATGTTGCCTCTGTACAGAGTCTATGTGACTGCGTGTGACTTCTGGAGAATACCTTCAAGCTGAAGCTTCACTAACCACCCTGAACACACCCTGTAATCTAAATATATCTACTGTCAGGCCGCGTTAATCCAGACATTTCTGTTTTTCATCAAAAATGCTCGGATAGTGAAACGTACGGACTACTGAAACGAACTTTTATGAACACAGCTACAGTAGGGTTACTTCCCTTTGACATGGCAATACAAAAACATACGAACGTATACAAGTATCAAAAGACTTTATTACAGTTTGTAGAAATAGTAACTTGAATATTCATATAATTGCACAAAGATTTGCCTGCCACTAAAAGGTGACTTTTATCAATAGATCGCTGGACTTTTACATTTTGTCTCAAACTAAGGGTAATTATCTACATTCATGAAACTGGTAGCAAATGTGACTATGTTGAAAATGTTATGTCTCAATAAATTGTGAGTGAGTTGATATTTAACATCACATTGGCAATATCTCAGCCATATCGTGATGAAAATAAATCAGCTAATACGTCTCAACAAGGTGTAATAGTAACATGTATTGATGAATGTGAATCCAGAAAAACAAAAGTTACTGAAAATGGTGAATTCTGGAGGGGGGATCTGGGGGAGCGGAAGAAGGTGACATGGAGAGACACCGGAACTTAATTAGGTTTTTATGCTTTGTCTGCACCGGAACATGTGAGCTATATGAGTGGCAAGCGGTTTGCATACATCGCTTGATGCAACCTTGAGGAGAGCAAACCTTCTAACTCCACCAGTAAGGGGAGGGTCCCACACCGCAGTTCACTCAGTTGATATCTATCCATGATAGTACTTATATATGGCTCAGTACTCAATTAATGCTCAAATAGACGATATGTACAAAGTTTATTGCCATTTAGATGGCCTCTATTGTTCCATAATTGAGTAAGACATTCTTGATGGTCCAACATCACCTAACAAGTATCTTACACCAAACTTGTAAAATTTCAAACAAGTGGTTATTTAACGGAGAGAGACGTCCATCCCACACTGCTAAATTTGGGGTTTTACTCCCAACCGATAAAAGTAAGCGACAGGCGCGGTTCTGTATTGCATTGATGCAACTAAATTCCTGCGTACCCGATATGGCACTGCCATAAGAAAGAATTGGTTGAAGTAGATTATCATACAGTGTTTTATAAACAATAAAAGCAAATCCTCTCACAACTATACATTTACAAATGATAACTCCTAGGGCTCAGCTGGCCGACTTAACCAGCTCAGATGCAGTAAACTGTAAGGCATGGCAATAATCTAAAGGTTTAAAGGCACATTTGCAGGTCTAAAATGAACAACCTTTCTCTTACTGGTGTTAATCGAAAAACGCCACCCTTAAGACAATACATTTAACATGAAGCTACACAAACCACTCTGAACACACCATGGAATCTAACTCTACCCAAGCTAGCAAGCATCTGGCCTCTAAACTCAGTCAACGTAATGACTTACAGAGAATGACCTACATTCAGTCTACTTATTGACTTTCAGAGAATACCTTTAACCTCAAGCAACAAAAAACCACCCTGAACACATCCTACATTCTAAATCTACCCAAGCTAGCATGTATCTGGCCTCTATACTCAGTCTACTTAATGACGTTCAGAAATATCCTTAACCTGAAGCTACACAAACCATCCTGAACACATCCTGTGGTCTACATCTACCCAAGCTAGCATGTATCTGGTCTCTACACTCAAGTCTACTTAATGACTTTCACAAAATACCTTTAACGTGAAGCTACACAAACCACCCTGAACACACCCTAGAATCCAAAATCTATACTTGGCCTTTATACTTGATGACTTCCAGAAACCACCTTAAAGACAACCTGTAATAAAACTCTACCCAAGCTAGCATCCATTTCTTGCCTCTGTTATCCCAAACTACTCAAACTACAATCTATCTCACCTGTATACAGTCTGGGTGACCACAACTTTCAGGGAATACCTTTAACCGGAGGCTGTGCTACCCATCCACCCTGAAGATACTCTGTAATCTGGTGATGGTACGCCATTTCTTCACTCACTCAGTTATTTCCAAAACAGGCTTTAAACTGAAGATGTACAAACCACCCTGAAGACACCCTGTAACATACCTATGTTAGTATTCATCTGCTGGCTGTACACAGTATATTTGACCACCACTTGACCACTTTAAGATGATCATCTATTCTAAAGATACATAAACCACCCTCAACACACCCTGTAATCTACCAATGTTAGTATCCATTTGCTGTCTATACACAGTCTACTTAACCACCACTTGATCGCTTAAAGAAGAGCTCATATACTGAAGGTACACAAACTCTCCTGAAGACACCCTGTAATCTACCCGTGTTAGTATCCATCTGGTGGCTGTACAGTTTAACGAAACACCACTTGATCACTTAAAGAAGAGCATCTGTACTAAAGATGCACAAACAACCCTCAAGACATCCTGTGATCTACCCATGTTAGTATCCATGAGGATCACCTCATGGGTGTCTGTCATCTGGGGGAGGGTATGTCACCTGGTTTATACATGGGCAGCATTAGAAATAGATTCAAACTGTCACTAGCCAGGCAGGCAGGCTAGTGACCCAAGGATGTCACGGGCCCATCAGACACGTTACTAGCCCGAATAATTCATAACTTTTAGACAACAAAACAGCGGATACAAGAAAAGGTAGAGTATTCATGTCACAAATTAATCATTTCAAACTGTCAACTCTGTGCCTCTGCCATTGGTGGGATATACTCTATGAATATCCATACATTTTCAAAGAAGAGGACAATATCAACATCCCACTCAATGGCAAAATACTCTTCATGAATATGTATACAAGCCATGATTAAGTCAGCTGTTCTGGCATGTATTTTGGATAAGTGGACGGAGAGTAGTGAAGGTTTTTAAGTTCTGCTCCATAAAGGAGCAATACCACAAACTTCAGTTGAAGCCAGAATTGTTGCCATAGAAACACAAACATTATTTTAATCAGAATTCAAAAACTGCCAAAAGGCACTAGTTCACCGTGCATATGTTCATATGTGTAAGTTTGACATTTGGTAAAGAAACAATGAATGAACCAATTTGAGTCAAAGGCAAATCTGTTGCCATGGGAACGCTTTAAATATTCAATTCAGAATGCTCAATCTACCAAAATGCAACAGTACACCACCTGACCTATCTATGTGCCAAGTTTGGTATGGAAATATTGGAAGATCAAGCTAGCTAGTCTTGAAACGTTCAAAGCCCAACAAACTTCTTATGCCAATTCATAACACACTGGCTACGATCAAAGTTCAGAATTCTTGGGGCTATGAACATTTTGAGAATAAGGGCCCTGCTCGGCAATAGTCAAACATGCACAGACTGAGTCCATTTTAATATCGCAAAACACAATGCCAGGGATAAATATCTTCATATTAAATTATCTTAAAAATCACATGTAGCGCAAAACACAACTTTGCAGATTCTGACACCTTTTGTTTGGATATACACTAACAATTTATCAATAATTAAAATTCAACTTTAAAAGTAATATCCCCCAACTTCACCACAGCACCGACATGAAAAGTGGTTTCAATAGCTGTGCTGCAGTGCACACGTAGTGCATGTGTAGGGATTAGGTTCACGCAGCTTGAACTGGAAAGGTGACTCATAAAAACACAGCAAGTGATGCATGCAGGGATATTTCTTGTGATTACAAGTGACCATTCATAATTTATGGCGATGGAGGGTGTTGGGGGTGGGGTCACACTATAGTATATGACAAGTATGACAAGCAGTGACATCACTTACCTTGTACTTTATTTATTATTTATCTATTTTTTTTGGGAGGGTGGGAGGGGGGGGGGGGGGTGCTGGAAGGGGGGAAGCATAGAAAAATATGTTAAGTGTAACAAGCAGTCTCTGTCACAGACAAAGCTCATTGTGTCTGTCTGTCTGTCTGTCTGCCTGCCTGCTATTGACAATATACAATACACAACTTCAATCCTTGACCACATGCAATTTCAACTGAACACCTATCAGGCTATACACCATAAACAGATACATTGACTTATGGCTTGTGTACCTGAGTCTCTGTCTCGTTATGTAATTACAGAGACAGGCAGGTGTGATACTTGTACACATGACATGTTATTACATCGGTGGGTTGCGAACGAACAGCATCTATTTTTCTCAGATGACTTGATCCAATGGAAACCGGTGCAAACTCAGATTCTCAGTTTTTCTATATATGCATTCTTTATGGATGACACCCTCTTCCACTTTATGTAATGCAACATTTTGGTATGGATTCTTATACCATCATCACTCTTGCTTAACAACTGTATATGAATCCATACCAAAACGTGCATTGCATACAATACAAGAATTTGTTATCCATAAAGAATCTTACCTTCTTATTACTCAACATATTTCTAACTTGTCAACCAAACAGGTCATCTCTATAAACACACAATAAACCCTCAGTGTATCTGCAAATGAACCAGCCACTGGAAAGTATTCACTACCCTTGAATGCACACCCACTCGCTCTGACTGGGTTCAGTCTCCCGGGGGCTTGGTTTCGAGGGAAGTAAATCCAAGTAAAAAGTATTGCACATTTGATTCCCAATTGTACGCTTATAATTTTGCTTATTTGTTTTTTTCACTGCCACCAAGGTATATACCAATGACGCTGTTTTTGCTTACAATTTAGATAGTATTTTGTAACAATACACATTTGACTTTTTGTTTATGTTTTTGCGGATGATGCCATCAGGATTCAGGATTCAGGAAACATGATCTGGGGGAGTGGGTGTCACCTGGGAGTATCTACATGGGTCTCCTTTTTTGGGTTTTCTGTCTGGGGCAGGGTGTGTCACCTGGGGGTATCCACATGGGTCACCTCATGGGGGTCTGCCGTCTGGGGGAGGGTGTGTCACCTGGGGGTATCTACATGGGTCACCTCATGGGGTTTGCCATCTGGGGGAGGGTGTGTCACCTGGGGGTATCCACATGGGTCACCTCATGGGGGTCCGCCGTCTGGGGGAGGGTGTGTCACCTGGGGGTATCTACATGGGTCACCTCATGGGGGTCTGCCGTCTGGGCAGGGTGTGTCACCTGGGGGTATCCACATGGGTCACCTCATGGGGGTCTGCCGTTCAGCTGAGGGTGTGTCACCTGGGGGTATCTACATGGGTCACCTCATGGAGGTCTGCCGTTCAGCTGAGGGTGTGTCACCTGGGGGTATCCACATGGGTCACCTCATGGGGGTCTGCCGTCTGGGGCAGGGTGTGTCACCTGGGGGTATCTACATGGGTCACCTCATGGGGGTTTGCCGTTCAGCTGAGGGTGTGTCACTTGGGGGTATCTACATGGGTCACCTCATGGGGGTCTGCCGTTCAGCTGAGGGTGTGACACCTGGGGGTATCCACATGGGTCACTTCATGGGGGTCTGCCATCTGGGGGAGGGTGTGTCACCTGGGGGTATCTACATGGGTCACCTCATATGGGTCTGCTGTCTGGGGCAGGGTGTGTCACCTGGGGGTATCCACATGGGTCACCTCATGGGGGTCTGCCGTTTGGGGTGGGGCAGGGTGTGTCACTTGGGGGTATCTACATGGGTCACCTCATGGGGGTCTGCCGTCGGGGCAGGGTGTGTCACCTGGGGGTATCCACATGGGTCACCTCATGGGGGTCCACCATCTGGGGGAGGGTGTGTCACCTGGGGGTATCTACATGGGTCACCTCATGGGGGTCTGCCGTCTGGGGCAGGGTGTGTCACCTGGGGGTATCTACATGGGTCACCTCATGGGGGTCTGCTGTCTGGGGCAGGGTGTGTCACTTGGGGGTATCCACATGGGTCACCTCATGGGGGTCTGCCGTCTGGGGCAGGGTTTGTCACTTGGGGGTATCTACATGGGTCACCTCTTGGGGGTCTGCTGTCTGGGGCAGGGTGTGTCACCTGGGGGTATCTACATGGGTCACCTCATGGGGGTCTGCCATGTGGGGCAGGGTGTGTCACCTGGGGGTATCCACATGGGTCACCTCATGGGGGTCTGCCGTCTGGGGCAGGGTGTGTCACCTGGGGGTATCTACATGGGTCACTTCATGGGGGTCTGCCGTCTGGGGCAGGGTGTGTCACCTGGGAGTATCTACATGGGTCACCTCATGGGGGGTCTGCCGTCTGGGGCAGGGTGTGTCACCTGGGGGTATCTACATGGGTCACCTCATGGGGGTCTGCTGTCTGGGGCAGGGTGTGTCACCTGGGAGTATCTACATGGGTCACCTCATGGGGGTCTGCTGTCTGGGGCAGGGTGTGTCACCTGGGGGTATCCACATGGGTCACCTCATAGGGGTCTGCTGTCTGGGGCAGGGTGTGTCATTTGAGGGTATCTACATGGGTCACCTCATGGGGGTCTGCTGTCTGGGGCAGGGTGTGTCACTTGGGGGTATCTACATGGGTCACCTCATGGGGGTCTGCCGTCTGGGGCAGGGTGTGTCACTTGGGGGTATCTACATGGGTCACCTCATGGGGGTCTGCCGTCTGGGGCAGGGTGTGTCACCTGGGGGTATCTACATGGGTCACCTCATGGGGGTCTGCTGTCTGGGGCAGGGTGTGTCACTTGGGGGTATCCACATGGGTCACCTCATGGGGGTCTGCCGTCTGGGGCAGGGTGTGTCACCTGGGGGTATCTACATGGGTCACCTCATGGGGGTCTGCCGTCTGGGGCAGGGTGTGTCACCTGGGGGTATCCACATGGGTCACCTCATGGGGGTCTGCCGTCCAGCTGAGGGCGTGTCACCTATGCGTATGTGCATGGGTTACCTTCTTGGGATCTGTCATCTGGGGTTATCTACATGGGTCACCTTGTGGGGAATCTATCACCTGGGAAATGTGTCACCTGGGGTATCTACACAGATACCTTTCTGGGAGTCAGTCATTGGGGAAAGGGTGTATCATCTGGGATTACCTACACAGGTCACCTTATCGAGGTCTGTCAACTGGGAGGGTGGGTCACCTCAGTGCTGCTGTATCTACATGGGTCCCCTTATGGAGGTCTGTCAACTGGGAGGGTGTGTCACCTGGGGGTATCTACACGGGTCAGATTATGGAGGTCTGCTGTCTGGGAGGGTGTGTCACCTGGGTTATCTATCAATAATACCTTATGGGGTCTGTCACCTGGGGGAGGCTGTGTCATCAGGGGTTATCTACATGAGTCACCTTATTGGGGGCTGTCGTCTCGGGGAGGGTGTGTCATCTGGGTGTATCATACATGGGTCACCTCATAGGGATCTGTTTCCTGGTTGAGGGGATGTCACCTGGGGGTATCTACATGGGTCACCTTATGGGGGGCTGTCACCTGGGGATACCTACATGGGTCACCTCATAGGGGTGTGTCATCTTGGGGTATCTACTAAGGGTGGGCGGTATTATCGGTATATCGGTATATCGCAATACAGAAACAACACAATATGTACCGGTACATACGTGTGTAATTTTCCAATATATTGGACGTTTCTACTGTAACCATTTCAGTCTAAAAACACCTGCAAAAACTATGTGAAAAGTGTAAATAAACCAGGATGTCCTAAAATCAAAGTAGCGCAAATATGAACAGCCTCGTAACTAGTCAAAGTAACTTACATCCCTTTCCAAAATGGCGGATAAACAGTGGGTTGCTGTGCCGAATTGGCATAGTAAATCAAGTGTTTGGAAATATTTTGGTCTAAAATCTGTCGACGGAAAGGTTGATTCCAGCTATGCCGTTTGTTATGAATGCAAATCTATTGTGAAAACAAGTGGGGGTACGACAAATTTAACCACACATCTTCGCCGACATCACCCCATGGCCATAGCAACGAAAACGAGCAAGCTGCCTGTAGCCAACGTTGGTGATTGAAGCGTTGAGGACTTCTCTTTAACTACATCTTCTACGAGTCAACAAAGTCTTCATGTGTTTACCAACAGGAATAAACAGTGTAAATCGAATTCGACCGAAGCACAACAAATAACACATCAAATGGCATTGCTTCTAGTCAAAGGACTGCACCCCTTTTCCTTCATTGACAGTAGCGAATTTCGCTCCCTTCTGTCTTTACTCCAACAAGGCGATTCTGTCCCATTGAGAAAACAGTTTGCTGAAGTGATTGTCCCAAAACTCTACCATGAAGTTAGAAGTGAAATAGCAAGTAAAATGCAGAAAGCAGTAAAGGTAAGGCTAATATCACTTATTTTGTAACTAGAATAATGAACTAGCAATGAATTAATAAATATTAGATAAATCAATTAATAATTTCAAATTTTCAGCTTTTTAGCTTTTGATGTTTTGAAATATATTCAGTTTTCAATATTAACACTCAAAAATAAAGTAAAATAGTAATGAAATATGGTCAATAATCACAAAAACATTATTTGAGTTAGGTTCAGAATTTTATCAGCAAATCTTCCAAAGAATTTATGTTTTTTGTTAAAAACAATACAATTCAAAAATATTGAAGAGCTGTGTTCCAAATTAAAGCTATTTTATTTGAAATGAAAATTACATTACAGATTCAAGCAGAAAGTTTATATGATGATGAAAAACTGAGAATACATATTTAATTTTTAAATTCTGTAGAGTTTCCATTTTTCCATTGAAATATTCTCTCATCGTAAGGCTTAAACCAACTTGTTTTTCTTTTATTTGTAGGTCTCATTGACTACTGATGGCTGGACCTCCCGCGCAGCTGATGACTATGTTACACTAACAGCATCCTTGGTCAACGATGATTGGAAACTGGAAACGTTTGTACTCCAAACAAGGTCACTAGGAGAGAGCCACACAGGTGATTTAATTTCTAAATAATTTTTATATGTATTATTTGAATTAATTTAATTCCTGTAAACTTAGTTACTGCTTAAATATTAATTGCTTTGTTATTTGAAAACCTCACAACATTTTTCAAATAATTCCAGTCACTGACAGTTAGTGTATTCTTTATTTAAACAAATCAAAGTAGTTTTTAATTTTAACCTTTAAATTTATTTTCAGTTAGTTTCAAGCGAAAGCCCTTGAATTTTAAATTCCACCTTCATTTGAAATATTTTGCCGTTAATGGCTGCAATATTGCCCAAGCGGCGTTAAACAATAACTCACTCACTCACTCACTCATTTGAAATATTTCCTTTACTTGATAGAAAATGTTAGATGCACAATTTTTATTCTTTCTACTTCTTTACAGCTGACAACTTGGCTGACTTACTGAAGGAAGTTATGAGTGAATGGAAAGTTGGAGATACAAATACCCCCTACAACTGTCACTGACAACGCCGCCAACATTGTAAAAGCTGTACAGCTTGTTGAGGCGCCACACATGCCTTACTTCGCGCATACCCTTAACATCAGCATACAAAAGGCACTTAAGGTGAAGAGGACTTCCCATGTCCTGGCAAAAGTTCGAAAACTTGCAGCGTTTTTTCACAGAAGTGCAAAAGCTTCCTCACTTCTACAAAGCAAAGCTCATATGCTTGGATTGCCTTCGCACAAGCTGGTGATTGATGTTGTGACACGATGGAACTCCTATGATATGCTGCAAAGATACCTGGAAATGCAGCTGGCTGTGATAACAACGTTGCGGTCCAAGGAGCTGGGGCCCCCAAAGGATCTGAACACAATCAGTGATGAGGATCTGACGTTGATGGAGGAGCTTGTGAATTTCCTTCAGCCAATCAAGGAAATAACGGTCTTGATGTGCTATGAGAGTTGCCCTATCATTTCAATCATTCAACCCATCCAGCATCGGCTGCTGCAGTCTGTCCTCATCCAAAAGGAAGATGACTCACCTCCTATCAGGGACATGAAAAAGATCATGATGGATGACTTGAGCAACAGGTATACTGTGCAGAAGGACATGCTGTCCCTTGCCTCAGCTATTGATCCAAGATTCAAGATCTTACCCTACTTCAATGCAGAAGAGAGGTTTGATGTGTACAGCAAGCTCACAACGCAGGTTGCAGCCATGTGGGATAGTGTTCCACAAGGTGTAAAGGTGAAGACTGAACCAGACGCTGAACCAGCTCTTCCTCAGCTTCAAAGTGAGACTGATACAAGTGACATGCCAGAGGATGATCACAAAGTCACAGTGAAAACAGAGTCCAGCCCTCCTGCAAAGAATGAAACCAAGGATTCTTTCTTGGAGGATTTCTTGGGAGATGTCTTTTACATTAGGTCAGAGCCTGCAAAATCATCCCTTGAACTTGCACAGGCTGAAACAGAGCAA
The DNA here is from genome assembly GCF_037392515.1 of Haliotis asinina. NCBI lineage: Eukaryota > Metazoa > Mollusca > Gastropoda > Lepetellida > Haliotidae > Haliotis > Haliotis asinina. Next base: position 16,953,503 of record NC_090292.1, on the reverse strand, counting down.
TACAAGAGTGAGTTGCCTGTCCCTTTGAGGGAAAATCCCCGTAACTGGTGGAAGATACGAGATAAAAAATATCCTCTCTTGGCTAGATTTGCAAAGTGTGTTTTTTGTGTGCCAGCTACAAGTGTGCCCTCTGAAAGGGTTTTTTCAACTGCTGGTGATATTGTTACACAGCAAAGAGCAAGTCTTAAGCCAGAACATGTTGACATGTTGGTGTTTTTGAAGAAAAAATCTGAAAATGACTGTTTGAAGTTTTATCAAGCACAAGCCCTTTTCATAAATATGTGCCAAAGTTCAGAGTTAGTTGAAACTGTTATTTATTTCTTTTCAAGGAAAATGCCTTTTTTGGTTCCCTTACATTAGAGGTGTTTTATGCTTGACAGCTGACATCAACTTATCCACAGTTATGGCAACCGGCAAGTTGTTTAAGTGTTTTGAGCGTGACCGTTGAAGTTACATAACAGACATCTCATTTACTGGTTGAAAGTTGAAACAGTTTTCTGTGTTGGAACCAAAGTTGTGATAGTGTGTTGAACTGTGCTTCTAACATCATAGACACATGTCTGATTTCCTTTTTCTTAAAGTGAATTTTTAAGTGATATTGATGTCATTCAGTGTCAGACTGTCAGTGACTGCATTTTGAGAAATGTAGCTGTTTCAAAAGTTATGGTATCTTTTGATTTAAATGAGACAATGATTACTTATGGACTTCACTTTCCCCAACAGTTAGTTGGTTGAATATTGAATAAGTGTTTTTAGTAAAACTGTGCTATTAGTAAAACACTTTGACTTTTATTTAGCTTTCACAAATCTTTCATAACAACTAACTTTGAACAACCAAAATGTATTATTTGACATTAACGTTACATAACAAGCTCACAACCAATATCTTATAACAAAAATACAGAGTTTAGAGTTATACCAAATCTGGTAATAGTTTTAGTATTAAATAGTAGGTACAAGAATTTTGAATAAGATGGTGATGATACTTACCTGACTGTCCAATGTCCATGCTCATGGTGATGAAGATGAACCATGTCATCTCCAAAAACCTCATTTATTTTTTTATGCCAGGTGCTGTTCTTTTTACATTTGTTATTTCTTGTTAATAAACCATTAAATTGAAACTCTGTTTCATTATCATTTATTAATAGCTGATTTTTGCCAGGCTTTGCTTGCAAAATAGCCATGTTTCAAATTGACAATATATCGCAATCCGTATCGCAATACGCCTTTCTGTATCACAATATATCGCAATATGCAAATGAGGAGCAATACCCAGCCCTAGTATCTACACTGGTCACCTTATGGGGGTCTGCCATCTGGGGGAGGGTTAGTCACCTGGGGTCATCTACATGGGTCATATTATTAGGGTCTGCAGGCTGGGGGAGGGTGTGTCATTTGGGACAGTTTATAATCAGGGGAAGGGGGAGGCTGTCACCTGGGGAAGGGTGTTTTACCTGGGGGATCTACATGGGTTACCTCATGGGGGTTTGTCACCTAGGGGAGGGTGTATCACTGGAGGATCTGTCATCTGTGGCAGGGTGTGTCACCTGGGTTATCTGCATGGATCACCTTATGGGGTCTGTCACCTCGGGAAGGCTGTTCCACCTTGGGGATCAACATGGGTCACATTATGGGAGGTCAGTGTCACCTGGGATATCTACATGGACACCTTTCTAGGTGTCTGTCATCAAGGGGAGGGTGTTTCATCTGGTGTTTTCTACATGGGTCACCTCATAGTTTGTCTGTCGACTTAGGGAATGATGTTTACATCAGGATCTACTATCTTTGGGTGTGATATCTCTTTTGTCTGCCAACTGGAGTTATCTACATGGGTCACCTTATGGGGGTCTGTCAACTGGGAGGGTGTGTCATCTGGAACAGAGTGTATTACCTTATAGGGGTCTGTCACATGGCAAAGAGTATGTCACCTGGGGTTATCTACTTGGGTCACCTTATGGGGGTCTGACACCTGGGGGCAAAATGTTTACCTGAGGGGACAATGTTTACCTGTGAGGTCTGTCATCTGCAGGGACTGTGTTCACCTGGAGGGTCTGTCATCTGTGTGAATGGTGATCACCTGGGGGTCTGTCGTCTCTCATCTGTTAGGTTTAGAAATTAATCCACATGTTAAAATATCTGTACTCAACGATACAAAATTAACATTTCATTACAAATTTGACCAACAGTGTATTTTCCATATACTGTATCGTATGTAGGAAACATATAGTGTTCACATGTCATTGTTTACAGTATATGTCAAATTTGGGGGACAAAATTAGAAATTCTGAACAAAATACGCCAAAAGCGTATTTTCTGTATATTGTGTTCTGTGTTGTTGATAAAGACAATTCTTCTTCTTGTACGCTATTAACACAGAATTTAGTTGTTAGTTTTGAGTTACTGAGTGTAATATCATTGTAGAGTAATATATATAATCATGGCTAGAACAATATACAATAATTCAAGTGAAACATGTATTTTTTAGAACTTATGACATGTGAAATAACAATGATAAACCCCTGGAGCGGTTATTTGACCATCTCTCTGTGTGATACCGGACCAAGGCTCAACTTCGCTTTACCTTATTCATGGTATCGCACCTAGAGAAGAACACTTCCCTTGGCATATCAAGTTTGCCACTCATATGCCTCTATCTCAATGTTTTACTGGAAATATCTTCAATAAATACAGAACCATTCAACTTTTTTAAAAAAAATATTAGTACATCTGCACACTGTCCTTAATAGTGACTGACAACTAAAATACACATGTTTTTGACATAGTGGTATATGCAAAATCATAACCTATGCTTGTGATTCGCTTTAAAAACCACTTCAAGGTCCCCTGCAGGTGGTTATCACAGCAAACCATTGGCTTGGCAGTCATCATTTCACCCATAACCCAAGGACTCCAGTGTCCCCTTATTTTCAAACACTGCCTAACACTTTAACATTGTCAACAAACATAACAATACTGAATGCCGATGTTCAGACCTGTTCAGAGGCCAATATTCAGCCCCAAGTCAGCAACAAATTGCAGAAGAAATTCCCAATTTTCACAGCATTTACTAAAGAAAATTAAAAACAAATAACAAATTTACATCGCGTACACTTACGATGTATAAATGGATGAAAGACTTTTGATAGGTCAGATTTTGCTGTCATATTAAAAAGCAACCACTGCCTTTTTCGCGAGAGGAGTTGTGACCTGTTGACGCTTTGCCGCTCTGAACACTGGCAACAGTGGATGATGGCGCAGTCACGTGCCTCTTGTGCTATATCTCTCTACAACGTAATGAAAACATAAATAAATATATCTGAAAGGTATAAACAGTTAAAACACTACCTTATGTATCCACATGTTGCGAGGATATCTCATGACATATCGGATTTTGTTCATAAACTGCAAAAATCGACGCGATCATTTCCAGAACTCTCTTCCTTGCCGCCATTTTCTATTTCTAGAAAGTTCAAGGTCGTGCCAGACAGGAAGCGTACCACGGATAAAAAAAATCCATTAATATTCTGATTGGTCGAATCGAGGTGAGCGTCACTTATCGTATATTTTGGGTAGAACATACATGCTTCCTTTTCTTTCTTTTTTAAAAATAATGTTTATCAGCATTTACTTCCAGTGCCTGTCAGGGTTGCACGGCACAATTAACATGATATTGTAAAACATATGTGTTCATCATTTACATATATAATTTATGGAATGAGATTCATGCTGTAGATTCAATAATATGCTATGACATCGGCAATGTTTATGAAAATCACTTCCCCGGTATAGTCTGGCATGCGTAAAAACCCTGAACCAGTGCAGTCCATGCAGGTTAAAAATATGTGCTGTAGCAAGTCTAGATTAGGAAGTCTTAGGGCTCTTGTTATACTGAATGAATAAACTCTTTATACACATACGAGATGATCCCTAAAGGTTCGGGGTAGAACAGGCCATGTAGATATATACCCACAGGAGAAACACCCTCACACAGATGACAGACCCCCAGGTGACACTCCCTCCCTTAGACGACATACCTCCGGATCCATAAGGTGACCCATGTAGTTATACTCAGGTGACACACCCTCCCCCAGATGGCACACCCTACCCCAGACGGCAGATCCCCATAAGGTGACCCATCCTCCACGACCTGTGAAGATCTAGGTTTGAATAGGCCTTCAGCAACCACACGCTTGCCATAAAAGGAGATTCTACTCTAACGGGACCGGGTGGCCAGGCTCGCTAACTTGGTTGACGCGTGTCATCGGTTGCCATTTGCGCAGATCGATGCCCATTCTGTTGATCACTGGACTGTTTGGTGCAGACTCGATTATTTACAGACCGGCGACATAATTATAGCTGTAATATTGCTGAGTGCACCCATTTCAGAGACTTGATGTTAGTTTAACTGTGGTATAATATCAAACCTTTACACAGGTCGTTAGTAGTCAGAGTCATCATTTGTTTTCTGGCCAGTTGAACAAGACATGAAAATCTGTCTCTGGCATAACTAACCTTCGACAGGCAGCCTGAAGTCGGCGACGTCAGATATATAAACATGACGTCATTACCTTTGTCCTCACATGTTGTAAACTTGGCAGTGACTCAGCTGACTGTGGCAGACGTCAAATCTCAATGTGGCCTGAAAATCGGGACATTTTTGAAATCGTGTTTTCTAAAGGGTGACTGTTTCAAAGACTGGTTTTGGATTTGCAGTAATACCATAGATTCCTTTCAGTGAAATCTACGAATTTTTTAACTAGCAAATTTGACCTTTAACACGCCAACTGGATTCTGCACTATGTAGAAAAAGAAATACATGCGATGTCACGAACCTTTATAATGCCAGCCGGGTGCTGTCGAAGAGCAAGATGAACAGCCATCAGAATGTCAACTGAAGATTTATTGACTCTAAACTTAAAATGAAACTTTATGTTTGCGACAATCAAGCGATTAATACTGTTGCATATGTAGAGGCGCTAACACATCTAAACATATCCTGTACATGAAATGAAGCAGCTTTACGTGTATCGCAACTTTATAAATTTAATGTTCCTGGATAGATCTTTGTAGAAGCATAGATAGAGCTAGCTGTTAATGACATTGTCACTGGATTGTCTGGTTCGGAGTAAACATTCCTCAGAAATATACATACACATGTAGTGTCTCATGCCGACGTTACCGCTTTGTGCACCAATATTGTTTCACGTGTTAAAAATAGAGTTAGGATATTGAATATTAAAAATGAACAATGAAATGAAAAACAGAATTAAAATATAATTCCCGATATACTGATGGTCCCTGATCTGAATTTTTAAGTAAATTTGTTGGCGGCTCTGCAGTATGGTGTTTTATCAATGAAGATAAATTATCTCATGGGGCTGGACACCATATGGGTCGAGTGAACTAACGAAAACACAATGATGTCAGTATGAAGATCTACAGTTGCAGAACACAGTAAGCAATGTATTGGACTGAAGATCTTTCCTTTGACTGGACAAGGTGTGAAAGGAGGGTGGTGGTGGGGTTTCAATGTTTCAGTGAGCTGTTGTCAGGAGATGTTATTTTTCTCTAACAATGCCTAATTTTGGAGAACGTTCATCATGTCAAGTTTATAAAAATAACTATTAAGACTGAGCACAAACTTACAAATTGTGCAAGTTCTAAAACTTATTCTATAGTCCACATTCTTCATCATGAAATTGAGTTTACAAACTTCAGTGATACGCTAACGGGATCTGGTGGTCAGACTCGCTGACTTGGTTGACAGGTGTCACCGTATCCCAGTTGCGAAGATTCATACTTAGATTGATCACTGCATTGTCTGGTTCAGACTCGATTATTTACAGGCCGCCCCCATATTGCTGGAATATTGCTGAGTGCGGCGTAATACTAAACTCACTCACTCACTCACTCACTCACTCAAACCCACTCTCACCAACTCAGCGGCACACCCCTTCTGAAACTCTGGTGTTCAACTTGCACCAGAACATTCCTAATAGGGGTCATGCTCGAATAACCAGGCAACATTACCTCGTCCTGGGGAAGTGGATTACCAAACTTGTCAGTTAGTCATCTGTGCTGTGACCACCAGAGTTGACGGCTAGCTAACTATCGGACTTTCAAACTTGTACAATCTGCAGTGCTACATCTTAAACACAAATCCCGCATGACTCTACTGCAGTACCACAAGAAAGCGCAGCCACACAGAAGCTGCGTGGGACGGTAGCAGTTAAAAAAGTCCGGCCCTCTTATATTTTTGGAAGTAACCCTCAAAGGCACCACGCAACAGCTAAAAAAGTGAAATAACTGATTGTTTGCTGCTTGCTGTCCCGTCGCATTGGGAAATGTAACATCTCTTCCGTGTCATTAAAGTTTGTTTGTTGTTTATATGGCACTCAGCACGTTTATGGTGGTGCTCTATTATCGAGTCTGGACCAGACAATCCAATGAGCATCGGCCTAGACTGCTTCAATGTGGTTTGAAAACTGTGTGGTTGCTGCAGTGTGATGCAGCCTAGCTTAAGCTCGTTGGTCAGCGCCGTGCCCAAGTCAGCGAGCGAGAACACACGTTTTGTTTGTCGCCTCCATGACACAAATTGGCTGCTAAAGATCAATTCTTTCCGTTGTCTTCACGGGCCGATAGTGATAATATAAAATATAGTCAGCTTCGATTAAACGTGCAGTTTTAGCGACTCTGTGAATTTATCGTTAATTAAACTAACTAAATAATATAGAGTAAAAAATAACTCATAAAGAGACTTAGTTCATTTTCAGAAACTGTAGCAATCTAGACTTGTCATATATTATGAACATGCATGGGCTTTCGTTGATATATTTGCTTGAGGACTTGCATTCACCAATTGCTACAAACTGCTCAAGTTCCATTACGTGGCTGAGGCCGCCTCAACATTGGTATCGGAGCCAAACAGCTTTTGTCTACAGTCTGTCCAAGTTCTATAACCTGGCTAACGCCTCCTCAACATAGGAGTTCTCGTCCGCCCTGAGTAGGTGTGACTGTGTTACACGAAATTCACGTGACTGAAATTGACACGACACACCGGGACAGAGAGCATTGGAGAGATAACGCCTTAAATTGTATGCTAGTGTGGTCTGAGTACAATGCGCACCAAGCCGCAGAAACGGTAGGGGTACAGTTGCATACATTGTACTCTCCCCATCGTATACTCTGGCAATCACTTGGAACATTATCAAACTTTCGAATCCTCACTGTTTCATACCCCTGCAATGCGCCCATAGGTATTCTTGTTGATCTTAAATAAGTAAGGCAGAATGAAATATTTAACCATGGTCTCAACAAAATCTGATCAAATCCTGCCAAGCTTTGGTGTTAAGTAATCTAATAAAACTATACAAGCCGCGGTAAGCTATAATCTTATTGCCTATAAATAATCGACCAATCAATCCAGTGTTCAACAGCATGAGCATCGGCCTACGCAATTGGGATACGATAACATGTGTTAACCAAGTCAGCGAGCCTGACCACCCGACGTCTGTCTATTAAATCTAAAAACATATTTATCTTTGGCAACTATATATTTATAGAGACTATGTTTTGAACAAGTGAGTGAACAGTCAAAGTCACATAGGCAATATTTCAGAATGTGAAACCTATAGACTAGTAAGAAACTCAGTCTTTAAAGATATGAAAACCTGTCAATAAAGGAGAGTAAAATAACTAGAATATCATAACTGCAGACACATTGAAACTTGCATGCAACCAACGATACTGAAATAATTACGTCATATTCTACATGCAGGTTCATTGAGTTTGGCTAATATAAGTTCAATATTTATTATCCCGCACTTTATCCACTTTGACCCCAAGATGGAATAAGCAAGACATGACCATTAAAGCTCGTATGGCCACTGTGTGAGCAAGCTGTTTCTGTTAGGAAGCAATGTGACGGGAGCAATAGAAGAAAACTTAAACTAACTCACTCACTCACTAAACACTACAAATTTTCACCGCGTCCTTTATTGATCTGTTGTTATTTCTTTAGCGCCGCTCTCGGCAATAATCTAGTGTAATGGCACTGCACATGATATGTGCAAATTACAAAGTCTGGACCGGACAAACCGGTGATTGACATTTGAACACGGGATATGGTTACTGCAAGTATGAGGTGTTCAACATCAATTCTAACCCAAGTCTTGACGGGTCAGTAAATAACATATGTCTCCAGTGAAGGGAAACTGGCTGTCTCAACACAACATGAAGTTGTCACCTTCTAATTAGTTACCAGGTTATTGGTTAAGGTCGCACCAAGCACTATTCCAGCTATATAGCGCGGTCTGTAAAATAATCAACTCTAGGCCAGACACACCAGTGATTACGAGCATCGGACCTGATCACACCATACTTTAATCGCCTGTCATCATAACCCAGATCTCCAAGGGGAGACCCTGTAGTTTATAGATACATACAACTCGGTCTCAGAGTAGAGTTTAGGCATCCATTTGACGTGGCAATATAACGCTACAGATCTGTACCTATAGACGCAAAACATGTCCAGCCAAACAAAATTAAACGTCCACCTTTCATATCAAACTAACATACTGAATTTGAGGCTCCATCCAGCGGTCTTGTGTAAATATTCGAGTATAGACCAGATATTCCTGTGATCAACACCACGATCAACTCACTCAGCCTCTCGATTCATTTAGCAGCCTCTCACGCCGAACTCTCACGCCGAGAAAACAGCTTGAGACGCCATGCTCCCAGGGCCACTCTCCACGACCGGGTCTTGAGGCCCCCTGAAGCCAATGCATGTTGCAAATTCACGTCTCAGAAAAGTCACTGACACTGATATATTCATATCTATTTGTGTCATTTTAACGGAGATCGCGAGAGCGTGACATTAGTAATAAAAGTTAGTCTCAACGTAAATGGCCGTCAGAAGGCAGGTACATTTCTGATAAGTCCATCTGGGTAGGGATTTTTACTTCTGCCAGGACCCCTACATATCACGACCTGTGAAGGTCTTGGGGTTTAATAGGCCTTCAGCAACCCATGCTTGCCACAAAAGGCGACTCTGCTAACGGGATCGCTGACTTGGTTGACACGTCATCGGTTCTCAATAGCGCAGACCGATGCTCATGCTGTTGGTCACTGGATTGTCTGTTCCAGACTCGATTATTTGCAGACCGCCGCCATATAGCTGGAATATTGCTGAGTGCGGCGTAAAACTAAACTCGCTCACCCACCCTACATATCACGGGTGCATGGCACAGTTCCCGCATGGTGGAAGAAAAATACAGTCACACCCACTCGCGCCACATTTCACCTTAAGCTAAGAACTTATCTATGCAACGTTCGTGTCGTTTGTAAGTGTTCTGGAACGGACCAGACAAATCAGTCATTAGCATCTGGACCATCGATCTAACCAGTTATTCAACTAGGGTACAATTATCTACCCGCCACGTATAACAGTCGCATATCCCCAGGCACCTAAATTCGAAACTGACGGATTACCAGTTGTTAAACATTTTGGTGAAACAGTTTCAGTGTTTTCCACCTTTTAGCCAAAGATTCATTCATGTCATATACAGTGATTATCATATCCACTTATATGAATAAACCTGTGTCAAACAGCCTTTGATTGAAATCGTTTCCAAATGTACCTGTTGACATACACTCGCTCTGGAGACATCTATCTGTACGTCCAGAAAAGAGAATTAGCCTGGTGGTTAAAGCGCCCCCCCCCCCCCCCCCACAAGCCGTGATATTGCTGGAATATTGCTAAAATCAGAGTAAAACTAAACTCACTCACTCACTCACTCTGTCCCTGAACAAATGGGAGCAGTGGCGTTCCCTTTGGCACAGACAAACTTGTAGTATCTAAAAGTTCAATAATTTACTGAATAACCTACAGTCCGTAAATTAACTTAATAAAAAAGACAAGAAACTCTCTTTGTTTCCAGAACAGGTAGTAATCTAGAATTGCAACATATTATATACATTTGTATGGGCTTTCTTGGCCATGTCTGATCACAGGCCTGACGATTTGATTAACGCACTGCTTCTCAAAGTTTCAATACCATATTGGGGTCAGAACCAAAACCTTGAGTCGTGTATCTACCGTCTGTCCAAGTGTTATAACCTGGCTAAGTCCGCTTCATCATAGGCTGCTCGTCTCCCGTGAGTGGGAGCGACTGTGTCGCACGAAATGGTCGTAGCTGAAACTAACGCTACAACGTGGAACATATAGTACAAGAGAGCCGACACTCGCGAAGTCAATCTCCAGCATGCCGCTGAAATGGAAGGAGTGATTTTGAACATCACTGTTCTCTCCCCATTTTATACACTGGCATTCGGTACAAGATTGACAAACTTTATGGATAAAAACTTCTTATTACGATTGTGCGACGTTTCGGTACAGATTCTTGCACCGTTGTCAAGCAGGCCAGGCATTCGGGTTACAACTGCAGCGCGTTTGTGTTTTGAATCTGTCAAATTTTAGAAATTTTATTGGGTTTAAATAAAATATTTTAAGACAAAATGAAATAATTAAACAATGATTAAACTAAAATACAAGGCAACTAGATGTAATTTAAACCCGATATTAAATTTATGAATAAGACACACATGACAGATGAAACTCGTCACACTCACTCGCTCAGTATTTCACCCTGATTTCAAATCACCATCTATACCGGGTCTATGAATTAGTATACGTTCTTGTTAATTTAGAAGTTTTTAAAGGAAACAATAGTAATTGATAAGTTTTGATGCATGTAGCTATATACTCTATCAATCGAAAGGTTTAATTTTGTAGAAAACATTTGTAATGTTTAATTTCAAGATCATATGAAAAAGGCACAGGGTGGTACATGTTACTAAATCAATCACTTCCGACCACCATGAACCACACCCCATGTACGTAGAGTGAAGGTGTATCCTGGCGTGCTGCCATCGAGCAGTCCCTGAATCGCATTATTTCCTGTTCTTGCCATGTTAGAGACCTAAACGAAGCAATTTAATATTTCCTCTTATCTCGCTTGGTTCCGGTTCAATTTAAATAGAATCGTATGTTTTGTTATACGAATGTAGCCCCGTTCTTCTGCCCACAATACTTCTGCTGCCTTCACGATTGATTCGGTGGGGCTGCGCACCAGTTATAGCGTTGGCTCATCACGCGGAAGGTTCCATTCCCAAATAGGTACGTTGTATGAAGCCCATTTCCTGTTGCCGTGATGTTGTTGGAACATTACTAAAAGTGGCGTAAAACCCAACTCACTCACTCACTCGCTCACTCTGCTTCGTGCATGATCCGACCCGTGAAGGTCCGGGGCAGACAAGGCCTTCAGCAACCCATGCTTGCCATAAAAGGTGACTATGCTTGTCGTAAGAAGCGACTAACCGGATCGGGTGGTCAGGCTCACTGACTTGCTTGACACATGTCACCGGTTCCCAGTTGCGCAGATCGATGCTCGTGCTGTTGATCACTGGACTGCCTGGTCCAGACTCGATTATTTACAGACCGCAGCCATACAGCTGGAATATTGCTAAGTGCGGTGTAAAACTAAACTCTCTCACTCACTCCTACATTATTCCCAGTACGATTTACGTCATTACTTTGACCCCTAGTAGTTGTATGCAGAGCTAAGCAATATTTTTAAAAAGGTGTAACTGAGTAATTACAAACCTAGTTCATGTTTCATACGTCTTGTAAGTTGGACTCACGTCAGGGGGACAATACTTTTACTTTAACCCCTTGAGTGGAACTGCCACCAGTAATCTCAGTACCATCACACAAAATTCAATACAATTCAAGTATTCAAAATTTATCAAATATTTTACTGAAAACATTAGAAAAGCATTATTTGACACACAAGGGAAACAATCAAGGCCCTTTGAGCACTGTAACGTGTGGACATTTTCATGAAACATTTCCACTGCACTGATTGCAGATTTTTTAAAAACACTTTCTATTTTCTAAAATATTCTGTAGTTTAAAACTTTGTAAAATTATTGAGTTTAAAGTGAGAGTGATGTTTGGCAGATGTCAGTAAAGCTGCTTTATAGATTTGCCCTCACAATTCTTTCACTCTTAGGAGCGGTGGGGTAGCCCAATGGTTCGTCACACCGAAGGCCCGGGTTCGATTCCTCACGTGGGTACAATGTCTGAAGCCCATTTCCGTCATATCATTGGAATAGTGGTGAAAACGGCGTAAAACTATACTCACTCACTTTGACTTGTTCTACGCTGCACCCAGTTAAATTCAAGCAACATATGATGGTGGTTTGTAGATAATCAAGTATGGACCAGACAGAAATGCCATCATGAGAAGCCAGCAAATTACAACTGCTGACAAGACTATCAAAGTAAATAAATAAATTCCATACCTTGTGGCCACAACATGTTATCTCTTTCCAAGTTCCTGGCTGGTTTGTGCAGCTGTCGACGGGATGGCTCTTTGTAGGTCATCTCCATGGAGACGTCTCAATGGCTCAAAAGTCCCCTGATCTTGGGCTATGGCGGGATATTTATTTGCGTCTTGTTATTCCCCCTGTGGAATTTATTTACTAATTTACACAAATACTATATACAATAAACTTACATCAAGAATTATATAAACTGTGCAATAATTGATATATGAAAATGACTGAAATGTTGCAAGGAATCAAATATTAAGAGAGTACAGAATTACTAAGAAAGTGAAATCCCAAATATGACATATGTTGCATACCCTGGAAGTTCTTTACCGAGAATTTATGATTATTACACATCGTTGACAATTGAAGAAATTCTGTATAGAATATAACAGTTACTTAGAAACATATATATTACGTTTTGAACAGCAGTTCCTCGCTCATCTGAATCCATTTTGGTTTTAAATTCTGACACTACTGTATATCTTTTATGTTTAGTTATTATCCAAGCAATTAGTCGGTTGCACCAGAAACACCAGTCATCATAGCTTGAAATAACATATTTCTGCCTTGCAAAATATGTCCACCAGTCAGTAATGTGAGTCATGTTATATTATGTGAATTTATTGATTCATTTCTTACAAAAGTTTACCACCACTTAAAGCTCTTAAAATAAATAGTCATTTACATAGATTTCTGTCAACGAACAACATATGATTCTGACAGCCCAAGCGGATGTGTATGATAGAAATATATTTCATGTGTTTCTTGTTTTGGTAACATTAAGTTGACAAAATATTGCCCATGACAGACCATTTACTATCCAACTTTAACTATCTAACTCTCTGATTTTCATTCAACAGTTGTTAAAGAAAATTTTAGGTTGTGTCTGTTAGGGATTAACACAGAAAATGTGTTTATTATCAAATATGTGTTTTAGATGATATAAAATCGAATTTAACCCCACAATTATTATATGAAGATATGTTTATGTATTTATGTATATTATTACAAATTTAACATTACAATGTACAATGACTGAATAAAATCGTGCATGTGTAATGTACTATAAAAGTACACACGCACCAGCATACAAAGAATCAGATGGAATTACAAGATTGAACAGTGCAGATACAATGTAAAGTGGGAAAAGATTGACTTTATTGATATATTTGTGTTAGAATTTGAAAAATCAATACGATGCAACAAAACATAAAGAGTGAGGTCTAAAAAATAAAATATGAGCTTTTTCATGACTTTTATGATAATCTGATTATTGTGAAGACAAGACGATGTAGACACTGCAGGAAAATGTAAACTATTTGATTTTGACAACAGTAACAGTACCATGTATTTTATTAGAGATTGGAATTTATTATCAATATGAATATATGATAATAATAATACTTTATTGCCCGACAAGGGAATTTTTTCACAACAGTGAGGCATACAGCATGGTTAAAACAATTCAAGCAAAGAGACTCGATCACATTAAAAAAAACAGAAAAAAACAAATGAATAAACGGCATGAGAAAGATAACCAGTGTATATTGTAAGAGACTGGTAGGCAGATGTCTTCAACGTTGTGGCTAGGTGTAACCTTCACTTAAAAGTTTAATGCTAGCGGGTATAAAAGATGATTGGGACCTCCTTGTGCGCACTTTAGGGACGAGGAATCTACGTCCAGAAGGTAAAGCTTAAAACAAGAATGTAGGTCATGAGACGGATCGGATAAGATTTTGTTCGCAGACATTAAAACACGCTTCTCATACATATAACAAAGGGGGTGCAAATTCGTGCCGACATTTTTTGAACAGGTGGTAACAACTTTTTGCAGTTTGTTTTGGTTTTGAAGAGAGAGGGCACCGAACCAACACTGAATAGAGAACAATAAAATAGATTGGATACAGCAGTTATAGAAGATATTCAAAATGGTGTTGTCAATGTTAAAAGGTCTGAGCCTTCTCATAAAATACATCCGCTGTTGACAACGTATGTATTGTTTAGTTGTGTAATGAAAAATAGAATTTGGAAAGTGCCCTTGAATATGTACTTAACCAAATGGTAGTTTTGCTTCCTTTGTGTCTGAATAAATTAATATTTAAATTTTATTTCTTTTATTAAAACTTAAGAAAAACAAAACATGTTAAAGCATACCCTTGATTGATAATTAATGTTCAGTCAGTGTAGTAATTTGCAATAGTTTTATGTACTATTTGCCTATACAGTGAATCTATATTTCATGCGTCACAAACCGTTACAGACATGAAAAATTAGATTTTAACCCATGTTTGTCGAATTTGAAAGTTGGCTACATGTAGGTGATGTTTGACATAATTCGCCCGCTACTGTTATTTCACAATAACTTGACCATTGTTTCTTACTTTCCTCTGTACCTGCTAAATATGTGTGTTGTCCAAAATCTTAATCCCATCATTAACGACCCCATGAAATCTACATAAAAAGACTTTGAGTGTTTCACATTTCGCGCACCGTATTAACTCCCCACCGTTGTGAATTCCATGACAAAAGCCATATCCTCCATAATGCTAAAACGATTTGAGTACATATACAGTGAAAATACACTGCAGGTTTACATGTGGGATACTGAGACATCTATTGCCAGACTGAAATAACTGATTGCAAAACGTCAACAAAACGACAAAACATGACCTGAAAACTATCAGCTGATTCCACCGCCCCGCTTGGAACTGCCATTTCGCGATTCATACTTGCAAAGTAAGCTGTCATGCCTATCCCAGGTCTATCATAGAATCATGGAATAAATATTTTAAGACATAACACTTGATATATCACCGAGAAAGAGAAAGGATGTTCTGTCCATGCACCGGCGTGAACGTTACCGGTGAGGGTGAAGGTTATACTGGTTAACTGTCTCTAAGTGCACAGGCAAACTGTAGCGCAAGTGGGGTTGCGCAGCGTAGAGAAAATGACCAGTCTTCATATATGCGAGCGAAGCGAGCAAAGGTTGGCAACACACTTTCCTCGCTTCGGTTCAAAAAGTATTTTTCGTTTCAAAATAAAATATCGCCACCATCAAAGGTACACTCCTCGCAGATTTCCACTGTGATCGCAGATTTCCAACCCCATATTTAACAATTACTCACGTGAAATATGTTTTATTCAACATTTTAAGCGCCACTCGTGGTACTTCAGACCGTTCTTCGCCTCCATTACCCCAGCCAGCTTCCGGTTCAAAGCGGTGAAGGAACAAGTTATTTTTCCGTATGGAATGCATAAAGAAAGAACCTCCCATGCTTCATACTCCCCCTACGCCAGAAGTGTGTTTATTGTAGAATAAATGTTACAAAAAATCTAACGACAACGCCGACACTTCAGACAAATACATTCCTACAGAATCATGATAAAATTAGGCAAGATGGTATATCTTTATCATTTCTGCTTTTTCTTGTTCCTTCACTCCGTTGAGCCGGAAGCTGGCTGGGGTAATGGAGGCGAAGAACGAACTGAATACCACGAGTGGCGCTTAAAATGTTGAATAAAACATATTTCACGTGAGTAATTATTAAATATGGGGTTGGAAATCGGAGAGCACAACCTTGTGAGGAAATGGGAGTGTACCTTTGATGGTGGCGATATTTTATTTTGACACGAAAAATATATTTTGAACCGAAGCGAGGGAAGTGTGTTGCCAACCTTTGCTCGCTTCGCTCGCATATATGAAGACTGGTCATATTCTCTACGCTGCGCAACTCCACTTGCGCTACAGTTTGCCTGTGCTAAGTGGAATGGTAACACGTACAGCACTCTCCTACCCAGAGTTCCATGCGGCGAGCCAGCACAGCGTCTGACACAGGCCAGAAAGATGTGACGATTCGTCACATCTTACTCAGTTCAGTCAACACAATGTACAGATTTCATAAGTTTATTTTTTATGAGTCTAAACATCTGATTAAACATCTGTCTTAAAATGGTTCATTTTCACTGAGAGAGTATCCTAAAACTTGTAACACTATTTTGATTTGCGTAGCGACCCTTTGTTGATGGTGGTTTGTAGATAATCAAGTATGGACCAGACAGAAATGCCATCATGAGAAGCCAGCAAATTACAACTGCTGACAAGACTATCAAAGTAAATAAATAAATTCCATACCTTGTGGCCACAACATGTTATCTCTTTCCAAGTTCCTGGCTGGTTTGTGCAGCTGTCGACCGGATGGCTTTTTGTAGGTCATCTCCATGGAGACGTCTCAATGGCTCAAAAGTCCCCTGAGCTTGGGCTATGGCGGGATATTTATTTGCGTCTTGTTATTCCCCCTGTGGAATTTATTTACTAATTTACACAAATACTATATACAATAAACTTACATCAAGAATTATATAAACTGTGCAATAATTGATATATGAAAATGACTGAAATGTTGCAAGGAATCAAATATTAAGAGAGTACAGAATTACTAAACGTGTACACTTCTGGATCACTTGAAGTAAAATACGTCTGTATAATGTTTTTTTTATACAGCTGCCCGTAGAGTCCCTCACCAAATATGCACACGGTCTTTTTTTGTTTCGCAATATTACAATGGGCGATCTTTTTGTTTCGAGGGGCGATAACTCTCCTTTTAAAATGATATAAGCGACGGTCCAACTTCTCTCTTCCGGTCAGGTTCCCGAGTCATTGTGCGCTGCGACAACTTGCTACATGTAAAGACAGAACCCAGCTTGCGAGTTGCCGTGTTCACCTTAACTGAAAAGAAATATCGTTTTTTGTTTTTACTGGAGCATAATTCAGTAGCAATTAGTAATGATGTCACTTATGTCATATTTTTCCTGGTGAAATTAGTGCATCAGAGACGACTTTTCAAACCAGAACACTCTGTCCACATACAATTTCGGTTTTGATATTTGATAAATGTTTACATTTATTTTTCATTCTATAAATTTGCTGTCATGAAACCCAATACAAGACCATTATAAGAAAAAATGTGTTCTTGTTTTGTTATCTTTCTGCGAGTTTTTTAGTTATAAAATATATTTTAACAGATTTGGGGCCATTCCTTTCACCAAATTACGCATTCTTGATCAAGCTGTTTTTGATGTTGAAGTTTTCATTTTCATGCTAGAGTTTTCTTTTGGGAGATTTGTGGCCTTGAAAGTCGAAGTAGCTAGGTTCCTGACACGTGTTGTTAACGGTGGCCGAAATACCAGTGGTTGATGAAGTCCTCTACTCCTCGCCAGAAGTCCCCGTTCTCTCACCGCATCTCCGCACCAGCACTTACCCCATTTTGGTCACCACCCAGAAACTCGGCCGTTCCTCACCCCTCCTCCCCACTACCTGGGTAAACTTACAGTTGGCGTTATCTCAAGCGTGGTTCAAGGTAGCGCTCAAATTTGAGTTAGGTTCGATCGCCCTGTTTACTTCTATGGCCATTCAAAAGAGGTGCCTCAAAACCATGAGCCCCAGCTACGTACATAAATCTGTAAGTTGAATTCAGTCTATCGTATTCCTCCAACCTCAAGTTGGCCCAAGTACACACTCACCCTCTCCCCCTTTTTACAATTCTGGCAGGCAAAAACACCCTTCACCGTTTCCGTGCAGACAGGTGCAACAATCGGTGCCGAAAACATATCCCCCTTCTCTCCGTCACCTGCACTGACCTACGACAATTGTAATCCCTCAGAGAATACCGTAAAGAATCCCCAAACACCCCCCCCCCCCCCCCCCCCCAACACCCCCAATGTTCGACCTATCTTTATCCGTCTAATCCTATATCCTCGACGAGCATACATCACCTTATCAAAGTCTGAGTTGATGGCGACCACCCGGAACTGGCAAGTGAAGGCTTGGCGTCTGTTGGCGAGATCCCGGAGATTCTTGTCTTCAGTCCATTCTGCCACCTTCGCCTTGTACTTTGTGAAGAGATCCAAGGCTGGGATACACTGTCGTCCGGGCTTAGAGCGAACAGATTGGCAAACCAGGACAGGAATTGACATTTGCACTGTGTAGACCGATCCACTGAGAGGTCATTTCACCTTCGAGATATGATGCTTGTGCCTCCGAAAGAAAGAGCAGAATGGCACATTTACGCAGGCGCTTTCTTTCGTAGTCCCGCTAAAAACTGCACCGATTGATAGACACACGTGACAGAAATATATGCCATGGTCATCACTGATTGGTCAGCTGAATTCACCCGACTTTACACAAGAAGTTGGCGCTCATTTGTTTCCATGAAGAAAATATTATTTGTTTTTCGGTCTTAAAAACTAAATCTTTAGAAATAAGAAATAAATGAATTTAGATGAACATGGTGGCCAAAGCGTTGCTTAGCGGTGCCCACGTATATGTATAACAACTTGGGGAGGGTGTTTACTATTGGGACTCTCTGTATACAGCCACCTACAGTACCACAAGTGACTCAGCTTGGCAACTAATTTGTGTTGGTTTAATCTGTTGATTCAAACAGTAATGTCAGGAGGTGTAGGTCAGCCGAACAACCATAATGACCTCCAACTGCAAGTAAATACACTGCCCCTGGGTTCCACAAAGTGACCACAACGCTCCGTGTAATGAAGTATTCCCCACCCGAGTGGGTAGCTCACCAAATCCTCCAGTCCTCCACACTGCTCAGCAGCCCCACGGACACGGCACACCCATATCCTTGGGGGCACACTACATGGATTTCCCAGCCCCACTATCTCATTAAGTGAGTCGCCACTCGCAGCCCCATACATGTAGTACGCCCCCTCCCCCCCCCCCCCCCCCCCCCCCCCCAGTAGGCTAATTTTGTATTGTAATTTTGTATTGTACCAAGCTTCTGTTGCTCTGTTTCAGTAACAGAATCACTCAGTCTTTAATAGTTCTGGTAAAAATGATTTATAGGAAATAATGAAACAGGGCAGACAGCCGAAAACAGAATTTCTTTGTTTTAGGCCGAGCACCTAGAATAGGCCTTCAGCAACCCATGCTTGTAAGATAGCTTGTTTGTGCCGGTTAGGGCAACCTTTAACTTTACTAGGCTAAAGGGGCTGTCAAGCCTCGATCTGGGGAATTAGCTATTGGGAGCGAACCTTGAAACAAGAAAGGAGTGAGTTGTGAGTTCCTTGGGTTTATTCAAGCAAGTGTGCCTGAGATGGAAGAACCCAGGATTTTATAACCCACAGCTCTACCCGTTTGTTGTTATCAAGTTTCTCCGATGTTGGAGTTTTCCATATGCATTATCTATCCTATGCTGACACAGTTTACTATACGAGGTAGGTGGTAAGGAGATGATTACCTAACAAGACTTGATTTTCTTTATGGTATAGGCATGGCCGGTTTGTGTCAGCTGTTAATCCGAGTATCTGGCAGTACGTAGTCATGGCATTTACGACAAGACAAAGAGAGTGGTACGATGGTAAAGTTGATTTTCGATTACGGCCTAGTTGGTGGTATAGATGCTCCTGCTGAGATGGGCCTACCTATCTGCGCTTGACCATGGGATGTAGCCGAGAAGAAAGGCCAGTGCCGACACAGCTCACTAATTTCATATGTGATTAATTAGTTAAGGCTGGCATGGACGCGTTTGCTAATTGCCTGACGCTTTGCTTGATAAGTTGTGTCATAAACAAGATACGCTATGCACAGTAATTGCTCCTATACGGATTTCCTTAGTTAAGAATTATTTTTGAAAAATATAAAAATATATGAGGAAATATATGCACTGTAATACTTGCCACAAAAGGCGACTATGCTTGTCGTAAGCGGGGACTAACGGGATCGGGTGGTCAGGCTCGCTGACTTGGTTGACACATGTCATCGGTTCCCATTTGTGCAGATCGATGCTCATGTTGTTGATCACTGGATTGTCTGGTCCAGACTCAATTATTTACAGACCACCGCCATATAGCTGGAATATTGCTGAGTGCGGCGTAAAACTCACTCACTCACTCACTCACTCGCTCACCTACCTGTCGCTTTGCAAACTTCGATTGCATGGGTTTTCTGCCAGACGCGACAGGGGTGTTTGGGACACTGGTATCATGGTTCGGGAACAGCATTACACTTCTGTCAACGTCCAGGGATGTATAAGGTATGAATTTAAACCTGGTTTACTTGACATGTTATGATATCTTTTATACTTGCAAATGTAGACAAGGAGAATAAGTTTCTGACATGCATGCAGAAACATGAGAAAAGAGATGCCTTGGGAACATAATCTTGAAACAACGAGCATGGTGTTCAAACGCCGCCATATATGCGAACAGTTGTGAGGCCTTGCAGGGCGCAAACATTTAGAAAAAACCTACATTTGAAATTGGGTACTTTCTGTTACATTATGGAATATTCTTTACTTATTATTACAATGACCTTGTACAACTGAACTGATAATACAAACGGACTTCATTGTCGAGTGAACGGCCATTTGATAACAATTTGACATTACTGAGTTTAAAGTGACCGAGGAGAAACCTATAAATAAACAAATGTTTTATTATTAATAATAAATTTGTATATCCACAGAACGCTCCTCGTTGTTCAAAACACCAACTTCTAAATGACACTCATAGAATTCAAGAGGCATGTAGTATTCAATATCCAACAACCAACAACTGACTGATGCGAGAGAGCTATAAACAGTAAGCTGATTCCTTTATAATGCACTACTGTCCTTATGTGAGCAAAATCAAAACAAAACAGACAGCAATTGATCTTCAGTAACCCAAGATAGTAGCTAACTGAGATAGAGGCGACTAACGGCATCGGATGGTCAGGCTCTCTGGCTACGTTAACACATGTCACCGGTTCCCAGTTACGCAAATCGATACTCATGCTGTTGATCACTGGATTGTCCGGTCCAGACTCGATTATTTACAGACCACCCATATAGCTGGAGCATTACTGTGTGCAATAACTAAACTGACAAACCCACTGGTTCAGCCATACCAGACAATCCAGTGATGAGCATCATAAGCATCGATCTGTAGGATGTATTGGGATACGATAACATGCATCAGTCGTGTCAGCTGTTAGTCACCTCTTCAAGCGTGGGTTGCTAAGGACCACCTCTAACCAGAGTCTTCACGGGTCATTGGAAATGACATTTTGATCCATGGATGAAGTTGTAACACTCATGTTTACCTGTAAATTTATAATTCCAGAGGATGCTTTTAACCTGAAGCTACACAAACCACACTGAAGACACACGCTAATCTAGATCTACCCAAGCTAGCATGTATCTGGCCTCCGTACACAGTCTGTCTAAGTAAGTGAGTGAGTTTATTTTTACGCTGCACTCAGCAATGTTCCAGCTTTACGGCGGTGTTGTCTTAATAATCGAATCTGGACCAGACAATCCTGTGATCAACATTATGAGCATCGATCTGCACAATTGGGTAGTGAACTTTAAAATGAATACATGCGTGCGTGCTGCTTTCGCCAGGTATATAGGATGAAACATTTCCATCTGCTGCAGGCTGGGTTCATTCTTCAGTACTACATAATTACATGTGGCGTATGGTCCTAGGGGTAAACAACAGAAGGTCCAAAGAACTCGAGACAAACTGGGACAATATGTTTCAAAATGCAGAAAAAAAACGTTTTCGGATAGGCAGTTGATAGAAAGTTATGTTGTCTGCCATGTTAATACAGCTAAAGATGACTTAATGATACTCCCAAACCTTCATTAGCGTAATGATAGATTAATAAAGGGATTCATTGATAAAGGGTTTCATGCAACTGAAGATATTCAATTTTTAACTAAACATAGTATAAGTAACGATTAAAGCTTTTTTAAAGTTTGATATAACCGGGTCCAGGGGCGTGAGAAATGGAGACTGCTGCTGGTGTAAGAGGCTACCAACGGATCGGGTGATCAGACTCGCTGACTTGACTGACACATGTCATCGTATCCCAGTATGTGTAGATCGAGGCCCATATCCCCAATAACTGGATTATCTGGTCTAGACGTGATTATTGTTCACTGCGGCGTTAAACAACACACAAGCAGTCACATGTCCTATCTTTTGGAGCAGAATGACAGAGGGCACTTCTGGCAGTATTCACTTCTTAGGTTTAACTGTATTTTTTTATAATCAGTATACATTCATATATTTACCTACATTTATTAATATATTTAGAACATCACCCGTATCAGTTAAAGCTGAGAAGATTTATGATATTAAAACCGCCATAAATGAAGAGTGGTATTATCAGAGTGTAGTCTTCTGATATATAATATAGTCACCAGACTTCATGCTGGTATACACAAGGCTGATATTATTGGTAAAGTATCATTTCATCACCTTTAGTCAGTCTAATTACTAATGTCGGCAATGCAGACAATGTCATAGAGCTGAACAATGGAACCACACGTCTGCTGAATGTTCCCCTATTAATTCCATTAGTGTATTTCAGAAAACGTGTGAGAACCAGTGCTAAGTCCATGGAAATTCAGGTTAGATCTTGTGTCCAGAAACTGCCTTAAGAGACAACTAACTGACTTGTGTCGTGGGGGTCACAAATGACACTGTATCCCAATTGCATTCTTACAGAACAGAATGGTTGAAGTGAAGTGTGGTCCATGACCTTCTACGTCTCTATTACAAGACCTCTGGACTCCAGCCCTACCAGAACCCCCGACCCCTCCCCATACCTGTGGCTCCAGCCCTACCAGAACCCCAGGACCCTTCCCCGACTCCCGCCTTACCAGAACCCCAGAACTCTCCCTATGCCCGGCGCTACAGCCCTACCAGAAATACACACACCCTTATACCCCCTCCCCCAAAAAACCCGACTCCAGCCCTACCCGAACCGCCGACCCCTCCCCATACCCGACTCCAGCCCTACGTTTTATGCAGTGATTGTTGTGTAGATGAAACATAGCAGTATGTTTAAATCTTATCCAATACATTTCACCAGTAAGAAAACAAATGCTGCAAAGGAATTTGGACTGGAAGTAACAAAACGAATGGAACGCCGCTATAACTGAAATGTTTTATGCATGACAACAAGAACCCATAGATGTGTGACCTGTGCAGGTTGTAACTGATGTTCAGGAACCCATACTTGTCGTAAAAGGTGACTAATCGGAATGGGGTGGTCAGGCTTGCTGATTGGTTGACACATGGCATGGTATACCAGTTGCCTAGATTGATGCTCATGCGGTTGATCACTGGTTTGTATGTTCCACATGCAATTATTTACAGACTTCCACCATATATCTGCAATTTTTAGGAATGTGGCGAAACCTGAACTCCCTGTATGTGCCTTTTGGGGAATGGAATTAAATATGAATTTTATTTTTTACAGTTTCCATAGAAACTTGTTTTAACTATGAATGTGAGGAAGTCATTTTTTCTTCACGTTATCCCCGAAATTATGTATGCTGGCTTGACCACACTTCTTACACATGTCAATCCCGATCCCTAGATATGTTGTGTTTCAGTCAGATCTGCATAATAATGTTATTTTGTGTGGTTTCCATGGAAACATGAGTGAAAACAATATCTGGAGTGAGGCCATCTTCTTCCCTGCATCTATAACTACCTTTATGAACATTTTGGGGTACAGGGGATTTGCCATTACGTCCTGACTCTTGTTTTAATATGTTTATTGCTTTAATTTTCAACAGAATAATTGCAAAATAATTGACATTTTCATAGATATTGTGAGCAAATAGAAATAATAGAGCCAGGGATAGGAAATAGATTGGGGCAAATTAGGCTTGGTAGGACTCAGGAAGTAAATGGCATAACCACTTATTAAGCCATATACATAAAGTGTGAGAAACTCTTACCAAATGCCACTTTCTGGGAGTTTGCCATTGTCCTGT
This sequence comes from Haliotis asinina, assembly GCF_037392515.1. Lineage (NCBI taxonomy): Eukaryota > Metazoa > Mollusca > Gastropoda > Lepetellida > Haliotidae > Haliotis > Haliotis asinina. Next base: position 16,929,315 of record NC_090292.1, on the reverse strand, counting down.
CTCTGTCAACGCCACTGAGTTTTGAATCCCGGGAGAGGCACTTTTCAAAATCGTTCAGCAATAGGCTGCTGACTTTGGATACTAAAAATTATGTTTTTAAGTAATGAAATTTAATTTCAGTGGATTTAACAATACTGATGATATAATGTAACATGAGTGAGTGAGTGAGTTTAGTTTTACGCCGCACTCAGAAATATTCCAGCTATATGGCGGCTGTCTGTAAATAATCGAGTCTGGACCAGACAATCCAGTGATCATCAACATGAGCATCGATCTGCGCAATTGGGAACCGATGACATATGTCAACCATGTCAGCGAGTCTGACCACCCGATCCCGTTAGTCGCCTCTTACCACAAACACAGTCACCTTTTATGGCAAGCATGGTTTGCTGAAGGCCTATTCTACCCCGGGACCTTCACGGGTCTAATGTAACATGAAGTTCTTAGTGACTGACAGTTTTTTCTTACACATCTGACTCAAAGCTTAACTGGTACTAGCAGACACTGGAACGTTGTGCTGTAATATTTTCTTTGACAAGTAATAAATACATTTTTACCATTCTCTGAGCTGTTTTCTAATGCCTGTGATGCTTTGTAGAAGGCAAATGCTGGGGTTACATTCTTAAGTTCAGACTGTAACCACTCCTTCACAGTTGATACCTAAAAATATTTTAAGAGTACACATATAACTTCTGATTTTTAAAATTAATTATACATAATGAACAAATTATTGTTGTTCCGCAACACTAAACACCATGAAAAATTAAAGAAAATCATGGCCTGAAAAATTCTTATATCTGTACGTTCATTTCTGTGTCATTTTTTAAGGAAGTGACATTTCTGTTTTATCAAATGTTTATTTTACTCAGTTTCATAACTCAGAAGCCTCACCTGGACGTAAATGGCATAACCACTTATTAAGCCATGTATATGTATAGATAAAACCTTATCAGTGGGTGAGTGAGTGTAGTTTTACGCCGCGCTCAGCAATATTACAGCTATATGGCGGCGGTCTGTAAATAATCAAGTATATATATATATATATATATATATATATATAAAACCGGGCGGCAATCTTTGGTAGATCAGCAAGTCTCCATTATCATATCTTACATGATATTTATTAATTTTAGTCATCGATTTATCAAAATATTAGTGACCCTGTGAAGTAAACACTGAAAAGAAACTTACGTTTAATACTGGTCATGGCAAAATAATTACTGATCTGATCCAGAACGATATAAATTAGGCCATACATTTTAAAGATTGCCAACTTAACAACCATCAAAGTTAGATTTACAGACTGAAGATCTAGTAATTGGACATAAGTATTCGTCACTTGGCGTAATTTCCATAGACGCATGTGGACATGATTATTGAACGTCCCATAAATGTGAATTCTCACGTGATTTGAGAATGAACTACGCTACAACCACAACATTTCGGGTTATTTTGCTTGAAAATACAGACTGGCGGGAGCCGCGATGCGGACCTATACACCAGTCCAGTCTAAGCTTCACCCGTCAGATTGGTACACCGAAGATATGGAGTGAGTGACAGAAAATTTTAATTAAAAGTATGTATTTCATGCTGAAATGATTTCAAATGAACGTGCATGGGTGAAGGACGATCAAACAAAAACTTAGTTGATAATATAATTTATGCAATACGTGAAAAATCACGAAGTCTGGAAATCACGCCACGTGTTATCTGTCATTTCTAAACAAGACATACATCCGATCATTATTGCTGATCTTTATTTAAGTAATTATTAGTTTCATTTAAAATAGATATTGATGCTATTTATCCATTCGCTTAAGTCGAGCATTCGTTGGTTTCACATTAATTTCAGATTCACTGTGCGCATGCGCAAAGCGTGTGAAAATATCTACTGGTCAATTCCGCTTTGGACGTACATTTACCGATAGTGTATACACACGCTAAAGAAAACGAAAAATCAAATCAAATACATACTTTTATGTCTATTACAACTTATTTTTATACCTGTATGTACAAAAGACTGGGAGTAAAGAAATAAATAGCTTGATTTATGTCAATAAGTTATTGTATAAACACATCTCGCCAACACCCTTCTTCCCGCACATCCCCTTCTCACAACTATCAAAACACATATTTCTGATGCAGTTGCAACCAAAATAGCACATCAGTACCTGAAAAGCATATGTACATTGATTTATTTAGTCAGATATGAACAGTTGTCACTCGTAAATAATTATTATTTAATCACTTTGTTTTGAGTGTATTTACACTATCGGTATGCGTACGTCCAAAGCGGAATTGACCAGTGGATATTTTTACACGCTCTGCGCATGCGCACAGCGAGTCTGAAATTAATGTGAAATCAACGAATATTCATGCAAGTAGAAGACTGCAATTGTCCCACCATTACAAGCAGTCAACCGAAAGTGAAGAACCCAAACTCTCGGGGAAGTATCGCGTACGGAACCTATTTGTATTGATGTCACGCAAATCTCTAGCTAAGATACATAGCGTTCACTACATGATATTTGCAAGCCATCAGACATCTGTCGATCACTCACATATGAGCAGCGCCATTTGGAATCACGTGACGCGAAGGGATTCCCTCCCTAAAATAGTAACACACGTGTTCCACACCTCGCTGTTTGTTTACAAATTTACAACAGATTTTCATACATTCTTAAAAACTGAAAAGGATTATGTGAAGACTTTCGTTTCCAATTTAGACTGAATCACCCTTCTCTTTTTCACTTAGTCCAATCGTTTCCATAAAACCAAGTAAAGTAAAAATGCAAAAAATCTGCAAATAGCAAAAGGCACCACTTTAGACCCTGATCCATATTTACTCCCATTTATTCTGAAAGGTGATAACCGGTTTTAGAGCTATGCTCCAGAAATGAAATGATGACGGACAGACGCATGGAAAAAAAACATCAGGGAGAAAACACCAGGTCATGTATACTTGTGAAAAATCCCCTAAGCCTAAAATGGTCAAGTCACGGCCTCGAAAAAAGGGTATGGGCATTTATTCTGCATCAAAGGTTACTGTCAAAGATTGTTATCATATGTAATCATTATATATTTGGCATTAAAACATTTTTATCCCTCGCAACGCCATTCTCAAGGGTATTAAAATGGACTCCATGGAGATTTGTCCTTAAAATCATTCTCTATTCCTTCAAACTATTCCAAAACTGGCACATAGATAGATCTGGAGGTGTACTGGCTTTGACAGCGTTGGATTTCTGAATAAAATATTTTGGCGTTTTCATGGCAATAAGTTTGTCTTTGACTGAAAAATGTGGACCTGTTCTTTTCCGGAGCAGAACTCTAAACCCGTTCACCGTTTCCTCACCAATTTTTGTACATACGTATGTATATCTTGTGAACTGGTGCCTGCGAGTAGTGATGGATACAAAATATGTTTGTGATAATTTGCGTGCGTGCGTGCGTGCGTGCGTGCGTGCGTGCGTGCGTGCGTGCGTGCGTGCGTGCGTGCGTGCGTGCGTGCGTGCGTGTGTTTCCATGGCAACTGAAGTTGGTGGTATTGCTCCTTTCTGGAGCAGAACTTAAAATACTGTCAATGCTTTCCTTCAACTTTGCTATGTACACGCCAAAAATGTTAAATAAACATAACTCATAGACATATTCATGAAGACTCTTTTGCCATTGCGGGGGATACTGATGACTGCGACATAACTTCATGCAGTAATATACAATGTACTTTCAAAAGCAAATGAAATTATAACCTTTGATTTAGAATAAACTTCATGTACAATTTCATATACTCGTCTTTCTTAAAGTTCTCAATATAAGTCAATGAAATTTGCACCTTGAAAAGCATACTTTTCTGAACTAAGACTTCATTGATAATTTGGAAATCCTGCTATTTGTGCTGTCAAAAGGAAGAGGTACTGTCATATTTGCAAATGGAATTTCTTCAACTGACAGGACAATTAAAGCCTTCTGTCCAGTGGTGAGTGAACAAGAGTTAAATATGGTATTTGGCATTATGAAGTAATTTCAATGAACCTAACGTTTTAACAATTATTTTGTAGATATATCCACCTTATGTTATCATTTGTATATATTTGGCTTCCTGAACTGAGACTTCACTGAAGTATATAAGTGACTTAAAAAATAAACACCTTTTTCATCAATGATATATGAACAAGAGTTTAAATATGATATTTGCCTTTGTGCTGTAATTTGAATGATCCTTCTCCGTATAACAATTGCTTTTTAGATTTTTGTTTTGCTGTATTTCGGTATTTGTTTATGATTGAAACATAACAAACACTGTTTTGCTACTTGTTTGCTAATGTGGAAAAGAAAAGATGTGCAGCAAGGATTGAAGCTGGGTGCTTGAAACCAGAGTAACACAAAATGGAAATGTTAAAAGTGATGGCAAGTGATTTCAAGGCAGTAGAAATGTGAACTGAGGAATGTTAAAGGGTTTTTTTAAAAAAAATTTATTCATTTTTTAATGCATACATGGAATTTAGAGATATTTGATTCTTTAACTCAGTAATTATTTAGTTCCTATATTCAATATGTCTTATTAGTAAACTATGTTTTGTAGTCAAACTTTTAGGAGAAGTACAGAAACACCAATGCACTGTCACGGTGGCAGCAATGATCCAATATAATGACTATTGTAGAAAGCATTGAAAACTCCAGAGCAATTCCTTTCAAAACAGTTGTTGAAAGGGCTGGGTGGTCAGTCAGTCTTGATTGGGAACGAAACTCTCCACTAAATCCTTTTAATTATCTAAAAATGTATGAAAATTTGTTATAAACAAACACCGAGGTGTGGAACAGATGTCTTACTATTTTAGGGAGGGAATCCCTTCGCGTCCAGTGATTTAAAATGGCGCCCCTCATGCGAGTGATCGACTGAGATGTTTGATAGCTTGCACAAATTTATTTTGCAATATTTTCATAACGAAACTAGGGCGCACATGTAGGTATAAGTACAAAGAAGCCATTCATATACTTTTTTCGTGCGCAATAGTCGTAACGAGTGCGCGAAAGTGCGACAAAGGATTTCCACCAACGCGGCCTATGGAGGTGTGGCCTATGTATCTTAGCTAAAAAATCTCGCGAGTGTTGGCATTCCTGTCTTTCTCCAGTTCTAAGACATAAGGGATGAGAATTAAATGAAAATATTCCTGGCTATGTTGTGAATCTGTGTCATTACAGTTCAGTCCATAAAAAGTGCAGATGTTAATTTGCCTGAAACATACACATCATATGGATCTAAATTTCCGTCTCTGTTTTATCGACTCAACAGATACCAAGCAGAGGATACTGACAGTGTGGAACTAGCAGGTGACATGTCAGTTTTCACCTTTTTCTACACCTCTTTTCCCTGAGATTAGCTAAAGTCAACTTTGATAGTTCCACCACGCGTCGACATCTCCATACTCCCGTCAGCTGAAATCAGCATCTGTCAACATTCACACTGAGAGTGAATTTGCTTCTTTTGTTTTAAAACAAAAACAAAACAAAAAACAAAACAAAACAAAAACAACAACAACAAAAAAACAACCCAATTCCAATTATGAAATTTTTTCAATATGTCAAGGTTTGAAACACAACAGTTTATTACGAACGTTATTCACATTTGGTGAATGACATGAAAGAATCAGAAATGGTGATAACTAGTCTTGATAGTTGTTAGGAAAGCACAATATACACTACAGCGCTACATGAAAATGAATGCTATACTCAGACAACATGGGCTCGACTACTAATTGCATACACTTGGTCATTAGGTTTAGAAAGTGTATGGCAAAGTATCATAGCAAGAATTATGAGTGAAATATAAATAGATATCAAAGACTGATACAGCACAATCTAACAAAGATATCTGTGAAAACTGAAGCCATTGCTAAGATACTTCATGTTGACATGTTTATGACGGGTACCACGTGTGAGACAGGATGTAGTCACCTCTCCATGACCAACTGGTATCGTCAATATTTCATAGTGATTCACAAACACATCTTCTGTCATTGTATAGCATATTGATAATCACTGGATTGTCTGGTTGTTATACAGAAAAGTAAATTATTCCAAAACGTCTTGACGTCCAGACACTCAACAGATTTAAAGTATCTGTGCTACAGAAACTGCACAATCCACTCTTCCTTATTTGAAAATACGTGAGTGTGTCACATTAGTATTATGATAGTACTGCTCTGACGAAAACAAGCGCAACATTCATAAAACATAATGTTAAGCTATGATGTTCAACTGTCAGCGGGACAGTAACAGCTAGAATAGCAAACTGTGAATATAAGACTGTTTAAATACTGAATGTCATAAAACAGACTCCAACACCTGGAGTTGTATCACCATAAACTGACCATGATGATTTACAGTACTTTTTATGTCTACATGAACGTTACATGGAACCATCCCTTCCGATGTTAGTGACCCGTGAACATCCAGGTGAAAAAGATCTTCAGCAACCCATGTTTGCCATGAAAGTCTTGGTTGACTCATGTCGTCGGTTCCCAATTGCGCAAATCGGAGCTCAGGCAGTTCATCACTGGATTGTCTGGTCCACACTTGATTGTTTACAGACAAGTGCCATAAAGTTTGAATCTTGCCGAGTGCGGCGTTAAACTAAACTCATACACTCACTAACTCAGATGCTAGCAGCTGCTGTCAAATCTAGCCAAGGTCATCCCTCTACAATAATGTGTAAAGTATACATTTCTTGGTATTTTTTTAGAGCAAAACCATGGTAACTTACAGTGGGGCAGGAACGAATGTTTATGGTTAGATAAATTCTTATGGCAATGGATTCAATGTTTCAGTAATAGTTATGGAGCCAGCTGGCCTTGACAGGTGTAGGTGATATTATATAAAACGTATCTCGAAAACTTACTTTACATGGCAGCTACAGTCCTGCTACAAAAGATCACAAACTCATCGGGTGAAATATTGTGAAGTTTATTTACTACAGTTATGGGATATGAACAGTTTGTAGAACTGGACAGTATGTTTTCTTAACTTTATTAAACCTGAACAAACCGACATAAGCATAAGACAACAATACACAGTGAGTGATTTAGAAGAATTTACTACCCACAGCATACACCCGTCACTCCAGCTCAATCGGAAAAGGTTGAAACGATCGGGCCTACTCTGAAAAAGTCATGCACACGTGTGTTTGGATGTTAAAACTTTATATTGCATTGCATGCAAGTACGTTTGTTTGTTTGTTGATTAACATCGCCATTACCAATATTCCAGCTATATGGCAGCGTCTGTACATACTGGACTGTGGACCAGACAATCCGGTGATCACCAGCACATTCTACACTATTGGGATTCATTAAGACCTGTCAACCAAATCGGCGCGCCTTGTCGTCCAGTCCCGGTGTTGCCTAACTCTTACCTTCACTGGTTTCAAAAGACTATCTATCACGGAAGTTCACAGGCATGTAAGCAAATAAATGAGTCTACAATTATACTGCCCAGTCTCTCATCTAGATCGACTCCATGTAAATTCAGTTGAAATCCCGGCTAAACAAATGACGGTTATATTGCACCACTTGCTTGTGTGATTGCAAATTATGTTGATTCTATCCTTAGATATGGATTGATCCTGTAGATATTCTTCACTTGTATAGCATGAAATATGTATGTCGAGAAAGTCAAATAATAAAATCAAGTGTTGCTTTCACAGAAACATCTCCATATGGCATTTCTTCCATCGATATCTATTGACTTGTTCAGCAACAGAAAATATTTTATATATGTACAGTCGTGCTGTAGCTGGCCAAAAGAGCATCCAATTATTGAAAGCTATGCTGATGTAGTCTGGTGTTTCTGTATTTCCGTCTTCTTGTTTGGGCCAGTCTGTGAGTAACATGGCCCAGTTGTGCAGTGTTTTCATCACCCTGCTTGCAATGTAAACAAAAAATATCAAAGGTTTATCGATTAGTTCAAAAGGTGACTCGCACTTGGATGTTTAACATAGAAATGGACCTTGTGATGGTGGCTACCCCACACACTTTCATACTAGTCGATAAAATATGTTGAAGTGATGGTGCTTAAGCAATATACACAGATGTGCAGGGAAAAAAAAAGATATGTATCTTGCCGCACTGCTCTCGTTCTTGCAAAATTTTCGATTTCGTCATGGATCACTATGAATTCCATCTTGCAAGAGATAACGTTTAATAGTATCAATGTATTTTTTAGTTTTTGACTTTGTACAGTGTTAAAAAGTAACATAACTGTTTCTCACATACTGGATAGTTTTCGAAGTCCTCCTAGCTTTCGACTGTTTAAAAGTAAATCCATTCCAAGGAAATTCAGTTCAATGTAAAGAAAATATGTCAATTAGCTGAGTTTTTTCCTTTCCAAAGACAGACAAAAAATAGATATTATCTTATATCAACTGACCAGCTTCTTTCACTTAAAATTATTTGTTTCCCCTGTTTAAATTGGCCGAATTGTGTATTGAAGGAAGGTTGTGTTTAAATCTTTCCAAAATACTAGTATTACCCTTTACTGCAGTTTGTTGTATTGTTTCATGGGGCCTGAGTGACCCGTGAGCATCTGGGGTAGAATAGGCCTTCAGCAACCCACACTTACCATGAAAAGCGATTATGCTTGTCATCAGAAGTGACTAACGGGATCGGAGGTCAGGCCCGCTGACTTGGTTGACACGTGTCATCGGTTCCCAACTACCCAGATCGATGCGCTCGCTGTTGATCACTGGATTGTCTGGTCCATACTCGATTGTTTACAGAGCGCCGTCATAGAGCTGGAATATTGCTGAGTGCGGCGTAAAAATCAACTCACTCACTAAGTCTTGAGACCTGTGACTCTGTGAGCATTTATCAGTGTGTTAAATACTGTAATCATATATATTTTCGTAGGGTGCAATTTGTTGTTGACAAAAGACTTGTTAGCACAGTTTTTTCTCGCATTTCAAACTCCTGAGTGATGGTATCCATCACAAAGTCTCCATAACAAATAGACATGCACTGATCAAAGCTAGCCGCCATAAATGAATCGTGTTCACTAAAACGAAGACAGTTTGGGGGCTCATACTTGTCAAAATGTCAACAACTGTCCCAGATGTGAGATCAACTGGCCACGAACTGAGGTAGAGTGTTGTACAAATATCACCACCTATACCTATATAATGGAACTCGGTGGACGTATATCGTACTAGATTATGACCTGGGAGGAAAATGCGTCATGTATTTAGCATAAAACATATGGTGCCGAGCACTAGAGTCGAGGTGACAAAAGCTGAGATGTCACGTTAATTGCATAACACGATCGCACAAAAAGATGGAAATAGTATGTTGTAATGTACATTTGACAACTTTGCCAAAGCATGTGTCCAATAATTGATTGTTTTCAATAACATTACGAAAAATACTGTATATTTCTAACTCTGTCGATGATATATGGTCATTTGAAATGAAGTAAGTGTATTTAGACATTGTGAAGGTTTAATAAATGAATCATAAGTTAGGTCCGGACCTGAATGGGTTAATAACCCCATTCTGTACCTTTAAGGGGTTTTTTTCAATACTGGTCCCGATAGAGTATTGCTATCTGACACATTACATAGCCTCAGGTGAAAATGACTCTCATGTGGGTTGAGGCTGAACAAGGCGTCCAGCCAGTGACAATAATCGCTAGGGGTTGTTACTAAAAATAGACATGGAATTCCATACACACATCGCATATGAATTATTAGGATGCAAATAGAATTGACAAGGTGTTACCAGTGTGTATTTTCTGTATATTTCTGTTATGAATTAAGTAATAATTATTATTGGGGCACAACGTTTAGTGTTTTGAACAATAATTATGATGGGTCACATTTCTCACTAAGACTTTGGTGAATTTGCTGTATTGTATTTTGTGACCCACTGACCTTAGAGTTTGTCGCATTTGTATTGTACTTGAAATCAGTATTGTTCAATTGAATTGTGACTTTGTATATGTTGCTCTCTCTCTTTGCTAATAATAATATTTGAATGTTATAGACTTGTCTTTGTTCTGTTTTGCTGGTTCTTGCTGGGATTTCTTACATCGTTTATCAGGGTAAATGCTTAGCCGTAACAAAGGCCATTTGCATGAATCTTAACAGTTGTTATTTGGTGAATTTATTGCCGGTCCCCAGGACTTGTTTGCCATAAACATACTAGTTCTTTGACTTTCTTGCTGTAAAATGCCAGCATCTGATGGTACACGGAAACAATTATAATTTGTCATGACTTGACTATGAATATTTTCCTTGGTATGATTATTGACACATAATCACACGTGAAAATAAGTACGATTACAATGTGGTGGGGAGAATAGTTTAGCTTATCAAACAGAGGCAGATTCTGCATCATGAATTTGTAATCACCAGGCAATGTCTGTTTTTGGATCATGCATATATTTGATAGACTGTCCGTGTTCTTCATCCACATCCTTTCTCCTTGCCGGTGCATGACGTCATAATAGAAGCATGAACCTCTTACCATATCCATCAGCATTCTCTGTTAAATGCAGGGTCAATTGTACAGATCTGATTGTGTTATGAGTATGAATTTTCCAGCAGTATTACAGCTGTACGATGTGGTTTGTGAAGTCCCGACCAGACAATGCAGGGTCAATTGTACAGATCTGATTGTGTTGTGAGTATGAATTTTCCAGCAGTATTACAGCTGTACGATGTGGTTTGTGAAGTCCCGACCAGACAATGCAGGGTCAATTGTACAGATCTGATTGTGTTATGAGTATGAATTTTCCAGCAGTATTACAGCTGTACGATGTGGTTTGTGAAGTCCCGACCAGACAATGCAGGGTCAATTGTACAGATCTGATTGTGCTATGAGTATGAATTTTCCAGCAGTATTACAGCTGTACGATGTGGCTTGTGAAGTCCCGACCAGACAATGCAGGGTCAATTGTACAGATCTGATTGTGCTATGAGTATGAATTTTCCAGCAGTATTACAGCTGTACGATGTGGCTTGTGAAGTCCCGACCAGACAATGCAGGGTCAATTGTACAGATCTGATTGTGCTATGAGTATGAAGTTTCCAGCAGTATTACAGCTGTACGATGTGGTTTGTGAAGTCCCGACCAGACAATGCAGGGTCAATTGTACAGATCTGATTGTGTTATGAGTATGAATTTTCCAGCAGTATTACAGCTGTACGATGTGGCTTGTGAAGTCCCGACCAGACAATGCAGGGTCAATTGTACAGATCTGATTGTGTTATGAGTATGAAATTTTCCAGCAGTATTACAGCTGTACGATGTGGTTTGTGAAGTCCCGACCAGACAATGCAGGGTCAATTGTACAGATCTGATTGTGCTATGAGTATGAATTTTCCAGCAGTATTACAGCTGTACGATGTGGTTTGTGAAGAATCAAGTCCCGACCAGGCAATGCAGTGATTGTAACCATTCCATACGATGGCAGAGCAGTGTTTATGAATCACTATTAAAGGGCAGACTAATTTTAAAAAGTGTATGTGTCGCTTGGCACGCTCAGGTATTGGGAAACAAACATGATCTGATCATGGTAGGGACGTTAAATATTTCATATTTTCGAAATTGTTTTTTGTCACACATGTCATGGAGAACTGACCAAAAAAGCAATTTGACCTAAATCTGTATCTATCCTTCGTTCAAGGACCTGTGGGTAGTTGTGGTTTTAGCCTATGTTTAAAATGTAACATATTCATGCCTTAGTCATAGCAAGAACTACTGTTGCAAAGTTCATGCAGTATTCTGTGGTACAGGGAAAATTCGTCTGGTATTCATGCATGGATTTGACAGATCTCCTTCCTGTCTTACTGTCAACTATGGACCAGTCATCTTAATACATCTGATCCTACAAATTAAATATCAACGATAAGTAGAATGTCTACCATGCAAATTGCATACACATTTTTGTACATGAAACTAAGGGAGATGATATCTAACGTATGGGATGCTACTTATCTTTCGACACTGTTTGATACACTCCATGAATCTAATTTTCTCACTTCAATAAAACAACCAAGCTCAAAGTTGGTTAGTTTCAATACGACATCAAAACAACATATTGCAATGCTTAATCATACCAAAAATGACATCCTTAATGTCTGAAAAATATCTTTCGTCAAAATAATGTCTACTGTCACTTAAAGTCTTATAAAGTCGCCCCTGGATTTTAACCGTGAAGTTAACAGTGATACAGTGCCTGAATTGGGAAGTGGGGGAGTGAGAATAGGATTTTATTTGTGTTTGATCCTTTTTCAGCTGTGCATTTTCAGAAGACATTGCCTCTAACAAGACTTAAAATCAAGTGAAACCACATTCACACATTGATTATATAAGATACACATGTAGGTATACCTACTGTGATTGACAGCTTAAAAAGTACAAATACAGATATTGTTTTAGTTTGCCACTCAAAGCAAATGGTCTGCATAGACGTCAAATACATTATGGTTCATTTTATATTATTTATGAGCATAAGAATACCCATCTTCAGTGAGAAGCCATAAACATTGATGAAGTTAAGCCAATGATTTGTTTCAGTGGCATTCTAGAAGTTCCTACTATAGGATGACACAAGTCTAAAGATAATCAAGATCCAAAACGAGTCCCATTCACAATGGTTGCATTGCGCATTAATATTGCAGTTCATCTAGAACATTCACACTTGCTGCACATATGCCTTTACCATCTGGCAACTAGAACTACCAATATCAGCTTTTTATTTGCACTTTGAAATGAGAGAGCAATAGGTACAAGAAGACCACTTTCATTGTCCATGCAAGTACAAAATACAATACACGACAACGAGATTGGCCAAAATAGGTTCTATCAAGATTGGTTGCATGGTGCATTGAAGTTCATTCAAAAATAGGCTCTAACTACATTTGTTGCATAATACATTACATTTCATTTAGAACATTCATACTTGATGAACATGTGCCTATACCAGATGACAACGTGTTGTACAAATATCAGCTTCGTATTTGCAGTATAAGAAACGATACAGCAATAGGAACTAGAAGACCCTTTCATTTACTATCCGAAACACTGTACTTGACAACAAAATTGTCCAAAATGAATCCTGTCCACATTGGTTGCATGGTGCAACTGAGTGAACGCATCTGACACGATTAACTATTCACAAACTCCAGAAAAACAAACAGGATGGCACAGTCAAATATACAAACAACTGGACATTTCAAGAACACTAACTGTTTTGATTGTAGACCTCAGAACAGAGGGTGTATGGCCTGTCAGCTTCCCACCTGGAGGGATCGATTCTTATGCTGTTGATCACTAGAGTGTCTGGTCCAGACTCGATGATGTAAAGACCGCAGCCATATAGCTGGAATATTGCAGTGAGTGCAGCGTAAAACTGCACTCACTCACTGTAACAGAATGGACTATTTCCTTAACCCTCATGTATTTCTGTGATCATTCACTGCCAAGCCAGTGTAACGCAGGAATACTGCTGAATGGGACGTGATACAATATACAAACTACTGGAAAGATTAGATCCGGACATTTCCAAAATGCTTAATATTTTGACTGTAGGCCTACGGACAACAGAGTTACGGCCTGTTTAAGAATCGACTGTTTACTAGACCACTAGAAAAAAAACGGGAAGTGGGCAATGTTGCTAGATTTTACGGGCGCTTCCTTCAGTTATCAGTGAAAAGTGCCCAAATCCGAACCCCCTCCTACTGTTTGTGGCGTAATTGTGGCATAATTATTGACTTTTACATGACCATAATGTGAAGCAGAAATGTTTTCCCTTTAAACATCTACCGTTTGATATCTGCAAACATCAAATTTATTGTGTTTTCGCAGAGCTCTGGTATGTTTAGGAGGTGGCAATCTTGAAACACAGGCACAGTCCAAACTTGCGAAAATTTGCAAAATCGCTGTGTTTGTCTTTGGGTCGTTATTGTGACGTATCAATTGATTTTTACATACGCCAACTGAATTTATATGGGTCCCTGGTATTACTTACTTACATTTATGCATAACATACATATGTATTTTGCTGGACAAACCTGACAACCAAGTGACAAGATACAAACCAGCAATAGCATGGCAGTTTGTTTGAAAGGAAAAGCCTTCTTTTCGCTTAAAAGCAGAGATTCTACTGCTTATATGTAATTAAAACCATTTCAGGAACAAAGCTGCATAAAGTGAGTAAACCTCACACAACATTTTGATTTCAACGTAAGAAAGAAAACACAAACTTATATACTTCATAGATGTCTTTGTTCTGTTATGATGTTTCATTTCGGTCCAGATGCTTACACCACTGGCAAGGAAATGTAACATGAAGCAGTAGATACGAATCTTTATTGATTGATAAGAACGTATATCTGGGGCAAGAATGTCTTTGAAAATACAGGTGGTTTGAAAACGCCCATTATTTAAAGGGTGGGGCTTGGTGGTGAATTGTATTCACATTTTTCCCTTACCCAGTTTAGTCGTAACAAAAGACCAATGTATCATATATGCATATGTATCATCTAACGTGTGATATGTATTATGTTCTTCATCAATAAATTAGGAATGTAGGCGTGCTTATACTGCATACATTGTAGAAGCGGTATCTTTGGTACAGGTTTGGCTAATGTAAGCCTTACAAGTGTGTTTAAGTGAATCACCAGATTATGTAAATGTTTAAGACATGTCATCAAAATGTCAGATCTATCCTGCTCATCAAACTAAAACAGTCTATTTTCTTCTTGGACGGTCTAATTTTGCACTGCGGACTCAGACGATGACTCTGATTTGTCCGACCTTGATTGTAACTGTGAGGTAGAAAATGGAACAGATATATAACCAGGCCATGTAGCGTACATGCAGTAAAGACGGTATTCAGAAACCTGATTGTTTTCGTTTTTTATTGTTGAAAACTGGGCAGGCAAGTTTGTATCCAGACTGGTAATATTTTCAAGTTACCAGTCTGACTGTCTGGCTTGAAATCTTGGAAGTTTTAAACACTGCAAACGGAAACAGGCTCTCCCGAGCATTGTTTGACTTTTCACTATGGATCACTTCCAAAACCCCCAAAAAGCAGAAAAGAAAATTCAAATCACTCTTAGAGAAACTGAAAATTGGGTTTCCGGGTGGGGCTTGTCAGAAGATGACAACTCTCCTGAGCCCCTAAATATTTGAAGGAACAAATCATCTGACAGTTACTTAAAGCCAAGCAAATTTGTTTTAGACTAGGTCAGAACTGTTTCCGTGGAAAGCGGGAAAAATAAAATAACAAAAGTATGCATATAGCAAAAGGCACCACTTTGGGATATGCCTCACATGTCTGCCAAGTTCTGTAGAAAGATATTTAAAGGTTTTCAAGTTGCGCTCCAGAAACAAAGCCTAACCCTCCCTCTTGAGACTGTTTCGTTTCCAAGGGAAAGCGGGAAAAATAAAAATGACAATAATCTGTAAATAGCGAAAGGCATCACTTTGAGATAAGTTTATATATCTCCATAAGCTCTGCTGAAAGATATTGAAAGGTTTTTGAGTTGTGTTCTAGAAACGAAGCCCAAACCTCCCTTTTTGAGTCCGAATCATTTCCATGTGAATCGAGAAAAATAAAAGTAACCAAACCTTAGGTTCATTTTGTTGTATCTACCAACTTTTGTTGAAAAGTATTGAACACTTTTTTAGGTAGAGTCAAAATGACGGACAGACAAGGCATTGGCATGCGAGGGTGATAATAAAATTCTTAGGGGCTACATTTTCCCCCTAGTGGGCCGCATCTCACACAACCACAAATACAACCAAAATACATTACATCGAGTACACCCACCCTGATTCAGCAGAATTAAAAGCAATGTTAACAAGCAGAAAACCTCAAACATCAACAATGTATCGTTCTATCATGTCTTCCTGTGCCCATTCAAACAAATACAGAACAAGCACTCAAGAACTTGAACTGAAATAATCCACAACATAAACAAGTGGACACCATCTTTCCTGCACAAAAGAAATGTGTCACATTAATGTGGATATCCTCCTACACAGCTATATTACTCCATGGACCAGGCAGCAAACAGACACACCACATCCATCACCTAAGTTAATATGCTCATGTAGAAAATCAGACAACAAAAAATAGGTCAAAACATCAGTATTCGTTCAAACTGTTCAAAAACTCTCCTTCAACTATCTAATATCTGACGTCAGCAGTGGCACAGCATTTCCTAATTTGTACACCTATAAGTTTGTGTTACACCACACAGATCAATGATGTTGACAACTCGCCCTGGAACTTGCCTGCCTTCACTATGGAAACCCAATCACCACAACACATCCAAACAACATCGGTAATTTTGTATAATGGATCCACAGGTCCTTCATGTAGCCCCTCAAGATAACTGTCAATTCCCGTCATCTTTAGTGATGTTGTTAACTTTCCCTGGAACATGGCTGCCATCAAATTCTGTTGATTTGTATTCCTGGTTAACTTCCTCAGTTCACTTTCATTCCATTCATCAGAATAATAAAGATAACATCCTTTTCCCGAAATGCAGGAGGTCCCCTGGCAGCTCTAAAATGCAGAAAAATGTAAGTGCGACATTTGTGCACATAAAGATAATTGATACAGGATTGTAGTTCACTTACACATCATCAAAGACATTAAAGAGATCCAGTCATTTAACAGAAGTTGCTACTTGCTTTGTAATTCTACTAAATATAATTAGTGAAAAACACAACAACAAAAAACACTCATGGAAATAGCGTATTACAAAATCTGTAACAAAAGTGCCATCTTTCATATGGACAAGCATACTAAACAAAAATAGGAACTTCACATGTGCTACGTTATGTCACAAAGACGCTCATATAGAAGAAAGTTTGTTGGAAGTGGTTACACCTGTAATTAGCACACACTGACAAAGTATCATGCATTCAGGTGGTATCATACTTTGATATCACAGTGACCCATCATCTGGATTAGAGATTATTCTGTGACCTCCACACCCCCAACACCCCACACCCCCAACACCCCACATCCCCACACTCCCGACACCCTACCCCCCAACACCCCCAACACCCCCAACACCCCACATCCCCACACTCCCGACACCCTACACCCCCAACACCCCCAACACCCCACATCCCCACACTCCCGACACCCTACCCCCCAACAACCCAATCCCCCCGACACCCTACACCCCCAACACCCCCAAAACTCCACACCCCACACTCACCCAACACCCCCAACACCCCACACCAACTCCTTTTCACAACAGCATTCCAAATGTAAGGTCGGGTGATCTCGATGGCCATTCTAAGGCAACAATAGCTATATTTTAGAAGAAATACTGCCATCAGCAGGTGCAAATGTGCCCAGTATAGATGTTCATTACAGTTTAAAAGTGTCAGAATCAGTCCAAGTTAAGGACACCGGGCACAAAGACAGATGGTTTCATATAGTCTGGGCAGCTTTACGACCCCCTAAGCAGTGCATTACCGGTTTATGTTGCAGGTATAAAACGATAATGGCTGTTTTGACCTTAGGGGATCAGATGCCAAACCCTTTTGATGTACAAGTGTTCTAAGATTGTGAATTGTCCGTCTGCTCTCATGGCACGTGCAACAGTCACAGTAGATTGGTCCACCTGGAATGTTCATATTCAACATTTGGAAGTTTATCTCAGATAGGTTATTAATGTGTTTTTCCAATCAGCAGAACTGATGATAGTGTGGTCATATGGTCAGGTTTTCACAAAAGAGTGTGGTGCATGCACCCAGCACAGTTCACCGCCATTAAAATGGAGGGTTATGTCTGGTTACATTTAGCCACTGTGGTATATTCCCGTATTAACTACCTTGTACTACCCATTGTGAATGTAACTCATTTCTCCATGTGGTCATGTTCATATGTGTTTTCAGTATGTATTTATTTTTTCACCATTTGTGTGCCATATAATTTAGAATGTGGTTTCCAAGGAGAACAAGCACCAACTTATGAAGAACACAATGCAGGATTAAACAGACAATCAAACCCCAGCAGACAATCATGCAAATTTAATGTACATTCTTTTTACAATATATCAAGAGCCATAGGTTCCATATTCACATGCTGTGAAGGTGCTATTTTGCCCCCCTAAAATCAGAATTGCAGTACATGCGCAAATGTTTCCTAAACTGATTTGAATGATGGCCGCACAAAAAGCTAGCTATTCTTGATATTGGATGGCATTGGTACCACGTCACCATTATGGACATTGGAAAATTTATGTCACATGGCTGTTACATTTTGTTGAAACTGTACGCCACAGAAAACCTGTATTTTATTTCGAACAACTGCATTATTTATCTATTTCTTTTAAAGATATGTGTTAGACTTGTTAAAGATATACTCTCACATACAGAACTGGATTTCGCAGTAAATAACTTTCCTTCTTGGCGAAAATAACTATAGTCTGGTTCATAATTATTGAGAATTTTTCTTCTTACTTTGAGCTATCCTAACACCTCAACTGATTCACTGATAGTTAAAACTAAGTAATGGTATAAGGGAGGTAACTCATCTTGGCCTACTGAGTATAGTACAATTAGAGTTACCTCCCCTGAATTTGTAGCAGACGTCATTTTCCTCAGCACTGTCAACAATGTCTGCTGAAGATAAAAGAAGGTTGATTTTTGAGTTGTGTAATCAAGGAATAAATGATGTAAATACATTGGCAGAGAGAACAGGAACTCCTCTTTCTACTGTGTATAGGATTAGGAAGAATTTTAAAGAGGGAAAGGACTTTGGGCACCAGAAAGGAGCAGGGAGACCCAGAAAATTGGACTTCTCAGATCGCGTCCGGCTGGGAATTTTAGCGTCTAAAAAGCAAAGGGCAAGCATCTCCAACATCAGGTATGAAATGATAGAAAGGGGATCAACAGTTGTATCAAAATCTACTGTTAGAAGAAATTTGATTGATCTTGGATGGGAGAAAAAGACTGGAATTCCTTCTCCTCTCATGAAACAAGAACATAAAGACAGGCGTGTTGAGTGGTGTTTGGCACATGAAAACTTTGACTGGGAAAATGTGATTTTTACTGATGAAAGCTCAATATGGGTATGTCCCAATAATGTGAAAATATGGACAAAGTCTGCGTCAGGACCGTTGTATCGACGACCTAAATACAGCCCAAAGTTTCATGTATGGGGAGGGATATCCTTATTAGGAACGACCCCGCTGTGTGTGTTTGAGGGAAATCTGACAAGTCAACGCTACACTAACATATTAGATAATTTTCTCCTTCCAAGTGCACATGTGTTTTATGGAAATGACTAGATTTTGCAGTAAGATAATGATCCTAAACACACCGAAAACATGCCAAGCAGTGGTTTCAGGAGAAAAATGTGACTGCATTACCATTTCCTGCATATAGTCCTGACTTAAATCCCATTGAGAACATTTGGGGGATGATGAAAGAATGTGTGAATCAAAAGGGGTTGACAAAAATTGAAGACATGAAGAGAGAAGTGGTCCGATACTGGGACAGCATAACTCACGAGACACTAACCTCTCTGATAGGAAGTATGCCTACCCGTCTTAGACTGTGCCGTGAAGCTCAAGGAGACTTGATAAAATATTAAATTGTTACCTACACAACATGAAAAGGTCAGTTCACTTTCACAATACATTCACTTTTATCTGATTTGTTCTCGTTTAATAATATGAAATGCTTTAGCTATTCTCAATAATTTTGAACCATACTGTATGTAGCATAACTTCATGGAACAGTGTTACATCAAATAGGCTGTCTGAGCGCGAACTGGTCGCCAGATACACGAAAATCTTGACCACTGTCGACTTGCCGACTAGCCACCGACAGACCGATGACCTCGTGTGATCAGAGCATATTTGTGATTAATACATTTATCCTGAAATCTGCGAGATGGAAGGGTTGTAAGATGGCTAAAGTGTTAGTGTGTTTCTTGAAGGTTTGTATTGTCATGTTAGGGTGTTTGTGTTCTGCGTTACTACCTGAGAAACAAACTTTAAACACATATCACAGTAACTGTCATCATGTACGAAAGGTCGCATGGAATGTCTACTGGTCTAGAAGGGAATACTATAACATACACTGACTGACTGACTGACTGACAGACTTCGTTTGCGTTAAAGGGCTGAATTTGATACAACAAATACGCCGGCAAACCATCACTTTGATTGAGTGAGTTGAGTTTTACTCCGCACTCCCATCACTTTGAAATACTGATCAACTGAATTCATTGAATTATTGTTCATAGAATGCAATTATCAAAATCTGAAATGCCAATGAGCTTACTTTTTACACAATCACCGAGCGACATGGCGACGGTCACATGACCTGATAAATAGTATTTTATGTGTGCGCAATATATGGAGGATATTTTGTAAACGTTGTCAAATAACATGTATATTTCATCTCGTGGCCTGACAAAGCTGATATGTTATTTGACAACATTAACAAAATATTATTTTTATTATTTTTTCATCGTTGTTTGTAAATGATCGAGAGATCGCGTAAGCCGGCAGAAGTGATATTCTACTCAGTGAAAATATCTTTTTTATTTTCATCAGTATTTACAGTATTTCACTCTTGCAAATATAATAAAATTGACTATGTGTTGTTGATGCATTGAGGGTATTTCCCTGGGAAATATGGATACTTGAATCAAATAATTAGAACAATACTTTATTGATTAATTTGGGTATGTCGAAGGGCTACATAACTGTTTCAGTCAAAAGTCGTTCGCAGCTGATACTTGTAAACAAGTCACTCGACTTGTAAACGAGTTACTGAACAACAACTGGGTGCAATTACACAGCCCAATATCAAGACACAGCCGTGACGTCAGTATAGCCAGATATGACGTCACGCCGGCAAGATAGCAGGTCTGGCAGACGTCCAGCTGTTCCCAGCCGATGTTTGTAAACAAGACACTTTTCTTGTGTAAGCAGCAGCTGGCTGTTGAGACGGGGACAGAGTCATGACGTCATCATAACCATATATGACGTCACGCCGCGAACACAACAGTTCTGGCGGCAGATCTTCAGCTGAGAGATTGTTTTCATCTCGGGGAGAGATAACAGTGGGCGTGTGTGGCATGTCTAAGTACACGGTCTCTGGATATTATTGACACTTACAATCGGACTGACACAAAAGAAATTAGCCATTGAAGAAAACAGGTCCCCAAATTGAAAATTGGTGACAATATTAGCAAACAGAAGCATGCATTGTAACCCTTGAAATAAAATCTTGTGTGTTGGTAATTCCGTCTGTGGTGTAGTTCATTTTACTATCTTTTCAATAAAATGAAACACTGGAAAATACAAGTGCGCATGCGCACACGTGATTAAAGAAGGTATAGTTTTTCGGGACATCTTTCATAAGTTAGAAATTATTTACAATTTGAATCTATCTGATTGTTTGTTAAACAACATTTATCCTAAGTTGAATAAGATTCTGAGACTGAAATTGTCCATTGGCCAGGTAAAATTATGAGGATTGTTGAAGACTGTTTGTTTAAAGTAAGATTCATGTTTTTCTGCAAAAGACTTTGGTATTACTTTCATTCAGCTAATGTGCCCCTAACACTGAGAAGCGAGGGCCACCTCATTGCCATAAACATCTTGGAAACGGGAAGCCGAAACAACTGCAATTGTAGTTTAGGGGAGTGAAAGAGCAAGATTACTTCATGGGGAACAGCCAAGAGCAGCCGCTATTCTATGCTGTGCTATGCTGTGCTATGTTGTGCTATGCAGCCAACCAACCAACCAAACTACTCCCCACCCCCCACCAGCGTGCCCGGCCCGGCACACTACACTGCACTACACTACACTGCACTGCACTGCACTGCACTGCACTGCACTGCACTGCACTGCACTGCACTGCACTGCACTGCACTGCACTGCACTGCACTGCACTGCACTACACTACACTACACTACAGAGTTGCAGGGGTACCTTGACATTATTTGTACACAGAGCGGTTCGTCTTAAACAATCTCATAGCCACAGCCAATGATCATGAATAGTGCGTGGGCGGCTGCCCTGCCCTGCCCTGCCCTGCCCTGCCCTGCCCTGCCCTGCCCTGCATGTTGGTACGTATGTCTTGTTTTAAGAGAGGTGGGATGCAGCAACAGGCGCTGTTTAAAAACTCACAACATTGTTTTAATGGAGGGGAGAAATGTATCTTATATCGTACGGGATGTGATTATTTATTTGTTTTGTTTGTTTGTTTATTTGCATGCATAGGGATGTTTTGGATTGAGGGCCGCGTGCATGAGAGTTACCGACTGACTGACTGACTGACTGACTGATTGACTCACTCCCAGCCCCCACCCCTACACCCCTTTTCTCAGACACACGCATGCACGCATGCACCGACACGCACGCGCGCACACCCGCGTAATACGCACACACACTTAGCCACAACGTATGAACGGTCCGTAAGCATACATGTAAAGACTTGTTAGCTATTCCACACTGGCTCCTGTCCTTTCGAGGTTTAAACAGGACAAAACAATGTTGAAATGCTTTGTACATGGATTGTAACGGAGATGGGGAATAAAGCTCGTAACTCACGGGCGGTATGGCAGGATGGTTGCTTGACCCCGACTGATGTTGCAACATGTTGGACAACGTCGGACATACCATGTACATTGTGTCACTGTCAAAACAACCACACATGCTTTATCATACCAACATGATTGGAATTTATAAGTTATGTATGTATTTGTTCTCTGTTCGTGCGTGGGGGCGTGGGTGCATGGGTGCATGGGTGCATGGGTGCGTGGGTGTGTCTCTCTGTCTGTATGTCCATGATAACACATGAAAAGCTCTCTCCCACATGGTTGACACATGTCATCGCATCCCATTTGCGTACATTGATGTTTATGCTGTTGATCACTGGATTGTCTGCATCATTTACAGACCGCCGCATAAAGCAAGAACATTACTGTGTGAGAACTAAAAAAAAACATTCATCCATAACGGGCTTTTTAAGATATGCACACAAATAGAGTCAAGCATACAAGTCACTGAAAAGTGGCCAACCGTTCGCCTGAACCATTTACTAGAGGCAATCCTTGGAATTAACTGATGTCCAGCTGGCAGGAGCTAGTTGATGTACTTGTTAGGGTGTAGTAACATTCAAAAACGTCTTTCTACATTGTATGTATTACAGTGCATATATTTCCTCATATATTTTTATATTTTTCAAAAATAATTCTTAAACTAAGGAAATCCGTATAGAAGCAATTACTATGCATAGTGTATCTTGTTTTGTCAAGCAAAGCGTCAGGCAATTAGCAAACACGTAAATGCCAGCCTTAACTAATTAATCACAGATGAAATTAGTGAGCTGTGTCGGCACTGGCCTTTCTTCTCGGCTACATCCCATGGTCAAGCGCAGATAGGTAGGCC
Organism: Haliotis asinina; assembly: GCF_037392515.1. Lineage (NCBI taxonomy): Eukaryota > Metazoa > Mollusca > Gastropoda > Lepetellida > Haliotidae > Haliotis > Haliotis asinina. The sequence goes on along the minus strand of NC_090292.1, from coordinate 16,905,878 downwards.
CATCTCAGCAGGAGCATCTATACCACCAACTAGGCCGTAATCGAAAATCAACTTTACCATCGTACCACCCTCTTTGTCCGGTCGTAAATGCCATGACCACGTACTGACAGATATTTGGATTAGCAGCTGACACAAACCGGCCATGCCTATACCATAAAGAAAATCAAGTCTTGTTAGGTAATCATCTCCTTACCACCTACCTCGTATAGTAAACTGTGTCAGCATAGGATAGATAATGCATATGGAAAGCTCCAACATCGGAGAAACTTGATAACGACAAACGGGTAGAGCTGTGGGTTATAAAATCCTGGGTTCTCCCATCTCAGGCACACTTGCTTGAATAAACCCAAGGAACTCACAGCTCTCTCCTTTCTTGTTTCAAGGTAAGAAACATTTAAACCTCATTCTTGTTTATGTCTAACTTGCTATTTCTTTGTAATTACCGTCTTAAAAGGCTAGAGTATATTGAAGCGCTCCTACGATATTGAAGCACTCTTCAGTGCAAGTGCTGGTTTTACATTAATCCTTAGCCACTACCCAGAAGTATTTAATTATGCACATTGCGTCGTGGGTTCCTCAAGTTTTATGTTTTTCATGTACAAACGAATATTTCTTTTCTATCTTTCGACACACAGCTGTACATGTATATCCCTAGTCTTTGTCCAGTTTTATTCAATTTGCGTGTTAGATCTGTACATACAGGTTAGATTCGTGTTCAGTAGCCTAGATGCTTGTAGTTTAGTCGCAAAATCAGTTCCGAGAGTTTATACAATTATTTCGAGCAATGATGAATTTATATGTAGGGCAGTTATTCCGTATTTTAAGAGATTCCGTGGATCAAATAATATTCGAGTAGATTTGCATCAAATACGCGTTCACAGAACAGGTTACAACAGTCAACATTTGTATTTTGATGTCTCATAAACATAAATAAGTATTTCACTTATGATTTGAAACGTTCAGTTCCACGTGCTCTTGTATACGGTACAGAACAGTTTATACGTGAATTTAAATACCGTAATCATTCGAAAATGACATTGTCTTCTCTTCCTATTTCACGAAATTATACTTTCAAACCCGCATAGTTCAGCATGTAATTTCAGCCTTCATTCTGTTCCTATCCAGTGCCGTATTTTATCAGAGCCATCCTAGAAAGTTAACATTGCCATTTAGCTCTGTTATTGTCTTGTTTGTAAAGCACAAAAATGTACATTCCGACATCTTTAAGTATAGCATTACAGTATTACAGATATTCCACGTTATTGATAAACTCCGTATATATCGAAACCGCTCGTTGCCCACAGCAACATCAGTCGGGAAACATTTAGCGTAGTCACCCAAATAATTCATGATAAAACAAATTAGCATCACTCTAGCTAAAACTGTACCTTCTCCCCTGTAGTTACATATATTACTTAGTTATGTCACGTACCGTATTGTATTGAGAAAACATTTGCTAACGTTGTAGTTAGAGTGCGTCTTGCAATACCGTAGTTAATGCATCAAGCGCGACCTACCATAACGGACATTAATCCAAACCGTAGTTAATGCAATAGGCACTACATACCGTAATTATCGTGGACCCATTACCGTAGTTAGAATATTAGGCGCTACACCCCTGATAGTCATAAACCGTTACAATAGGTATCACTTTACCCGCAAGATTAGGTTATGTTGTATTATTTGTATTATGTTTCTGTAAGCAGTTACCATGCACACACTATTATACCACTCACTGCTTACATTACTTGACTTATACTGAAAGTGTATTAGGATATTGATTGTTATGCTTAAATTATTTGACTTATACTGAAAGTGTATTAGGATATTGATTGTTATGCTTAAAGTACTTGACTTATACTGAAAGTGTATTAGGATATTGATTGTTATGTCTATTAGTTGTATGTCATTATTATGTATCAATTGGTGTTTTGTGAATGTCATCTCAAGACACTTGCTTGAATAAACCCAAGGAACTCACAGCTCTCTCCTTTCTTGTTTCAAGGTTCGCTCCCAATAGCTAATTCCCCAAATCGAGGCTTGACAGCCCCTTTAGCCTAGTAAAGTTAAAGGTTGCCCTAACCGGCACAAGCTAGCTGTCTTATATGCATGGAGAGTGTGGAAGAATGTTCATATCGCACGGGTAGGAAGGCACTATGGCAGCTTGGTTCTGGATAATGTTGTACAATTTTGGTATCAGCGGCCACACATACACGAATGTTACATTATGTCAACACGATCAAAACATGGAAAATACGACGCCCGACGAAATCTTCTATATGACACAAACTGCCCGGTGTAGGTAGTACATAACGGGTTTCATGAAGAGCATGAAGACATGGCTGCTCGTACAGGTACAATATATCAAGACTGAAGAGCTCTGCTAGGTGCAATGGTTTGCTTGATCCAGACTTCATGGATTATCATGCCTGATCATCTGATTACCAGCATGCTTGGAGAGCAAACCACTGACGGAAATCGTCTAGACGAGTGAAATGCTTTTTAATGGTTATTTTTTGTTTTGTGACGTACCATGGCTGGATGTACCATGGTGGAATGTAACATGGTGTAATGTTTCATGGCATGTGGGATGTACCATGGTTTGATGCATCATGACATGTTGGATGTGACATGTGGGAAGTGATAGGTGGTATGTCAGATGGCATGGTGTGATGTGGCAAGGTGTGATGTGGCATGTAGGAAGTGATAGGTGGTATGTGAGATGGCATGGAGGGATGTGGCAAGGTGGGATGTGGCATGTAGGAAGTGATAGGTGGTATGTGAGGTGGCAAGGTGGGATGTGGCATGGTGTGATGTGGAATGGAGGGAAGTGATAGGTGGTATGTGAGATGGCATGGTGTGATGTGGCAAGGTGTGATGTGGCATGTAGGAAGTGATAGGTGGTATGTGAGATGGCATGGAGGGATGTGGCAAGGTGTGATGTGGCATGTGGGAAGTGATAGGTGGTATGTGAGATGGCATGGTGTGATGTGGCAAGGTGTGATGTGGCATGTGGGAAGTGATAGGTGGTATGTGAGATGGCATGGAGGGATGTGGCAAGGTGTGATGTGGCATGTGGGAAGTGATAGGTGGTATGTGAGATGGCATGGTGGGATGTGGCAAGGTGTGATGTGGCATGGAGGGAAGTGATAGGTGGTATGTGAGATGGCATGGCGAGATAGGCAAGGTGTGATGTGGCATGTGGGAAGTGATAGGTGGTATGTGAGATGGCATGGAGGGATGTGGCATGTGGGAAGTGATAGGTGGTATGTGAGATGGCATGGAGGGATGTGGCAAGGTGTGATGTGGCATGTGGGAAGTGATAGGTGGTATGTGAGATGGCATGGTGGGATGTGGCAAGGTGTGATGTGGCATGGAGGGAAGTGATAGGTGGTATGTGAGATGGCATGGCGGGATGTGGCAAGGTGTGATGTGGCATGTGGGAAGTGATAGGTGGTATGTGAGATGGCATGGAGGGATGTGGCATGTGGGAAGTGATAGGTGGTATGTGAGATGGCATGGAGGGATGTGGCAAGGTGTGATGTTGCATGTGGGAAGTAATAGGTGGTATGTGAGATGGCATGGAGGGATGTGGCAAGGTGTGATGTGGCATGTGGGAAGTGATAGGTGGTATGTGAGATGGCATGGAGGGATGTGGCAAGGTGTGATGTGGCATGTGGGAAGTGATAGGTGGTGTGTGAGGTGGCATGGAGGGATGTGGCAAGGTGTGATGTGGCATGGAGGGAAGTGATAGGTGGTATGTGAGATGGCATGGCGGGATGTGGCAAGGTGTGATGTGGCATGTGGGAAGTGATAGGTGGTATGTGAGGTGGCATGGAGGGATGTGGCAAGGTGTGATGTGGCATGGAGGGAAGTGATAGGTGGTATGTGAGATGGCATGGAGGGATGTGACATGTGGGAAGTGATAGGTGGTATGTGAGATGGCATGGAGGGATGTGGCAAGGTGTGATGTGGCATGTGGGAAGTGATAGGTGGTATGTGAGATGGCATGGAGGGATGTGGCAAGGTGTGATGTGGCATGTGGGAAGTGATAGGTGGTATGTGAGATGGCATGGTGTGATGTGGCAAGGTGTGATGTGGCATGTGGGAAGTGATAGGTGGTATGTGAGATGGCATGGAGGGATGTGGCAAGGTGTGATGTGGCATGTGGGAAGTGATAGGTGGTGTGTGAGGTGGCATGGAGGGATGTGGCAAGGTGTGATGTGGCATGGAGGGAAGTGATAGGTGGTATGTGAGATGGCATGGCGGGATGTGGCAAGGTGTGATGTGGCATGTGGGAAGTGATAGGTGGTATGTGAGATGGCATGGTGTGATGTGGCGTGTGGGAAGTGATAGGTGGTATGTGAGATGGCATGGAGGGATGTGGCAAGGTGTGATGTGGCATGTGGGAAGTGGTAGGTGGTATGTGAGATGGCATGGTGGGATGTGGCAAGGTGTGATGTGGCATGGAGGGAAGTGATAGGTGGTATGTGAGATGGCATGGCGGGATGTGGCAAGGTGTGATGTGGCATGTGGGAAGTGATAGGTGGTATGTGAGATGGCAAGGTGTGATGTGGCATGTGGGAAGTGGTAGGTGGTATGTGAGATGGCATGGAGGGATGTGACAAGGTGTGATGTGGCATGTGGGAAGTGGTAGGTGGTATGTGAGATGGCATGGAGGGATGTGGCAAGGTGTGATGTGGCATGTGGGAAGTGGTAGGTGGTATGTGAGATGGCATGGTGGGATGTGGCAAGGTGTGATGTGGCATGTGGGAAGTGGTAGGTGGTATGTGAGATGGCATGGAGGGATGTGGCAAGGTGTGATGTGGCATGTGGGAAGTGATAGGTGGTATGTGAGATGGCATGGAGGGATGTGGCAAGGTGGGATGTGGCATGTGGGAAGTGATAGGTGGTATGTGAGATGGCATGGAGGGATGTGGCAAGGTGGGATGTGGCAAGGTGTGATGTGGCATGTGGGAAGTGATAGGTGGTATGTGAGATGGCATTGAGGGATGTGGCAAGGTGGGATGTGGCATGTAGGAAGTGATAGGTGGTATGTGAGATGGCATGGTGGGATGTGGCAAGGTGTGATGTGGCATGTAGGAAGTGATAGGTGGTATGTGAGATGGCATGGTGGGATGTGGCAAGGTGTGATGTGGCATGTGGGAAGTGATAGGTGGTATGTGAGATGGCATGGAGGGATGTGGCATGTAGGAAGTGATAGGTGGTATGTGAGATGGCATGGAGGGATGTGGCATGTAGGAAGTGATAGGTGGTATGTGAGATGGCATTGAGGGATGTGGCAAGGTGGGATGTGGCATGTGGGAAGTGATAGGTGGTATGTGAGATGGCATTGAGGGATGTGGCAAGGTGGGATGTGGCATGTAGGAAGTGATAGGTGGTATGTGAGATGGCATGGTGGGATGTGGCAAGGTGTGATGTGGCATGTAGGAAGTGATAGGTGGTATGTGAGATGGCATGGTGGGATGTGGCAAGGTGTGATGTGGCATGTGGGAAGTGATAGGTGGTATGTGAGATGGCATGGTGGGATGTGGCAAGGTGTGATGTGGCATGTGGGAAGTGATAGGTGGTATGTGAGATGGCATGGAGGGATGTGGCAAGGTGTGATGTGGCATGTAGGAAGTGATAGGTGGTATGTGAGATGGCATGGAGGGATGTGGCAAGGTGTGATGTGGCATGTAGGAAGTGATAGGTGGTATGTGAGATGGCATGGTGGGATGTGGCAAGGTGTGATGTGGCATGTGGGAAGTGATAGGTGGTATGTGAGATGGCATGGAGGGATGTGGCAAGGTGTGATGTGGCATGTGGGAAGTGATAGGTGGTATGTGAGATGGCATGGTGGGATGTGGCAAGGTGTGATGTGGCATGTGGGAAGTGATAGGTGGTATGTGAGATGGCATGGAGGGATGTGGCAAGGTGTGATGTGGCATGTAGGAAGTGATAGGTGGTATGTGAGATGGCATGGTGGGATGTGGCAAGGTGTGATGTGGCATGTGGGAAGTGATAGGTGGTATGTGAGATGGCATGGTGGGATGTGGCAAGGTGTGATGTGGCATGTGGGAAGTGATAGGTGGTATGTGAGATGGCATGGAGGGATGTGGCAAGGTGTGATGTGGCATGTAGGAAGTGATAGGTGGTATGTGAGATGGCATGGAGGGATGTGGCAAGGTGTGATGTGGCATGTAGGAAGTGATAGGTGGTATGTGAGATGGCATGGTGGGATGTGGCAAGGTGTGATGTGGCATGTAGGAAGTGATAGGTGGTATGTGAGATGGCATGGTGGGATGTGGCAAGGTGTGATGTGGCATGTGGGAAGTGATAGGTGGTATGTGAGATGGCATGGAGGGATGTGGCAAGGTGTGATGTGGCATGTAGGAAGTGATAGGTGGTATGTGAGATGGCATGGAGGGATGTGGCAAGGTGTGATGTGGCATGTAGGAAGTGATAGGTGGTGTGTGAGGTGGCATGGAGGGATGTGGCAAGGTGTGATGTGGCATGTGGGAAGTGATAGGTGGTATGTGAGGTGGCATGGTGGGATGTGGCAAGGTGTGATGTGGCATGTAGGAAGTGATAGGTGGTATGTGAGATGGCATGGTGGGATGTGGCAAGGTGTGATGTGGCATGTGGGAAGTGATAGGTGGTATGTGAGATGGCATGGAGGGATGTGGCAAGGTGTGATGTGGCATGTGGGAAGTGATAGGTGGTATGTGAGATGGCATGGAGGGATGTGGCAAGGTGGGATGTGGCAAGGTGTGATGTGGCATGTGGGAAGTGATAGGTGGTATGTGAGATGGCATGGAGGGATGTGGCAAGGTGTGATGTGGCATGTAGGAAGTGATAGGTGGTATGTGAGATGGCATGGTGGGATGTGGCAAGGTGTGATGTGGCATGTGGGAAGTGATAGGTGGTATGTGAGATGGCATGGAGGGATGTGGCAAGGTGTGATGTGGCATGTGGGAAGTGATAGGTGGTATGTGAGATGGCATGGAGGGATGTGGCAAGGTGTGATGTGGCATGTGGGAAGTGATAGGTGGTATGTGAGATGGCATGGTGTGATGTGGCAAGGTGTGATGTGGCATGTAGGAAGTGATAGGTGGTATGTGAGATGGCATGGTGGGATGTGGCAAGGTGTGATGTGGCATGTGGGAAGTGATAGGTGGTATGTGAGATGGCATGGTGGGATGTGGCATGGTGGGATGTGGCATGTGGGAAGTGATAGGTGGTATGTGAGATGGCATGGAGGGATGTGGCAAGGTGTGATGTGGCATGTGGGAAGTGATAGGTGGTATGTGAGATGGCATGGAGGGATGTGGCATGGTGTGATGTGGCATGTGGGAAGTGATAGGTGGTATGTGAGATGGCATGGAGGGATGTGGCAAGGTGTGATGTGGCATGTGGGAAGTGATAGGTGGTATGTGAGATGGCATGGAGGGATGTGGCAAGGTGTGATGTGGCATGTGGGAAGTGATAGGTGGTGTGTGAGATGGCATGGAGGGATGTGGCATGTCGTGAGGTGGCATGTGGGAAGTGATAGGTGGTATCTGAGATGGCATGGAGGGATGCGGCAAGGTGTGATGTGGCATGACATTGTGGATGTGGCATGTTAAGATGTGTCATGTTGGGTTACTGCATGGAATGGTGGGATAAGTATGTGACTTGGCATATGGGATGTGACATGGCAGGACGTGGTACTATAGGATGTGGCATGGCATATGGGATGTGACATGGCATAGTGACATATGAGGATGTGGCATATCATGACATGATAGGATGTGGCATGGTGACATAAGAGGATGTGGTATATCATGGCATGATATGGTGTTGCATGTTGGCAAAACAGGATGTGGTATATCATGGCATGATAGGGTGTGGCATGGCGGCATATTTATGGTGTTGCATGGTCGCATATAGGGATGTTGTATATCATGGCATGATATGGTGTGGTGTGATGAAGTGAGATGAGGCGACCACTTGACGCCATCACATCTATCCACCCACACATTTCTTCTCCCCAACTGCCTTTCGCGACCTGCGGCATGTCTCTAGTGTAGTTATAACTGAAACTATTTCTCAGGGTGGAAGGGATGTCCACAAGAAATGTGGAGTTTCCCCAAAGCAGCTCCATTTCCTCGATGGACAGTGAAAGGAGAACACGTAACATGAAAGTAAAGATATGTTTTCCCTCACATTTTCATTATTTTGCAAGTATATCTGGCTTTGTCATTTGGCAGACGAGTCTAGAATACCTCCAGTCTACAGATCACTCTTTAATAGCTTGATGCCCAATACATTTATTGCAATCGGGGTTTAAGCGAGGGCACCCTCCTGAGTGTCGAAATAGTCTCGATTATTCACCATATTTATTTTTTTATTTCCCTTAGCCTTATCCTTAACTATTTTGTCACAGAAGCGGAAGGCCAAAGTATGAGGTGGTAGCTAACAACAAAGATGTTTATAACTTCTGATCTTTACGTATTATATCCGTATCTTCATTAATGACATCTTCAAAACGTTCATGCACCAAGGCACACACGTGTTACACAAAACACACATGCATACATTTGTTTCTGAGATCGGTTTCAAACTCAAAGTGAACTTGAATTCGAATCCGACTCGCTACCGACTGCACCACAGTCCACACTACCCTACACATTGTAAATTTTACTATTAACAAAATCTTCGGAAGACTGTGGGAAGTTCCAACATGTTCATATATATATTTATTATCCATACAGTGAAACATAACCGAGTACATAAAAATCATATGTTGCACACGTGTAATAAACCCTAAAACGAATTTCACTGGTCAGATATCCGACCATGACCTCCATGACCCCTATGGAATGTGGAACTACTTCTTTCATTCATACATTTTTACTACAAATTCACTACGATTGTAGAGTCTCGCTACTACGAAAATAAGCCAATGAAATGCTATCAAATATAAAACGTTACAAACAAACAATTTTTGACACACCGTGTTTATTGATATGAGATTTCAAGAAAAGGTTAAAATAAACTCGGCTCGATAACGACAAGTGGAGCACACGTCACTGGCGACAAACGGCTAACTAATCATAGTGCCCACAAACATTTGATTCAGAAGTTGCAAGACAACAACGTAGCTCCAACGCAAATCATGCAAGTGTCTGGACATAAAAATGTACAGAGTGTGAACAATTATTCACGTCTTTCTGGTGCACAACACTGGGGAAGTAGGAAATCTGTTGTCTTCGACCGGAAATCAGCCTGCCATGTTTCCATGCTCGCGTCGCGCGTCTTCAATCGTTCCGTCATCGGCAGTTTGTCCGAAATAAATCTAACATCTCAATGCATGTCGTACACAAACACAAGCAAAGCCTTGTCTAGTGGTGTTGTTCACACTATCTTCGGAGGTCCAATATACGGGGGACATTCCTAATCAAAATTGACAAGTCTTCTATGGCAGTGAATGAGACCGAGACGTTACTGACCGTCGCTGTGTTGCTCGCTCTCCTCTCCGAGAACCTTCTGACGACGAATAACTTTCCCATTAACAATGTTTCCAGTTATACAATTCTTACAGTTACATAAGTTGACAAAGATTAATTTTTTTTGTCTTCGTGCAACAGTAGCTAATCAATATGTCGCGCTCTTTTCTTAGTAGCATCACACATAGTGCCGTATCACTGTATTCTGACGCGACCTTGACCTTGACGTCAAGCGACAACAGCTGATTTCGTTTTACGTGGAGCTGCTTAGAAATAAAAAGTTAGATACAAATGGATAATAAAGAAATTAACACACTCGCCCGTTTATTAATCTTTATATATTGCAGGAGGTGCTGGTATCTGTTTACCTCGGTCATTCGTGGCTTTCAATTTCAACGTCACACTGCATTATCAATCTCAACTCCTCGGGGAATATACAACTATTGGTGCCCCAAGGTGCACTGAGTGTACTGTGGCTATCACATCCTAACGAGGTACCCATTCACAGGTAGGGGGACTGGGTCACATAATCACAGTACTTTGTATAGTACCACATATTAATATGGCCATCATCTTGTCATATACCAACAGAGTCGTGGGTTCATTCAAGAGCACAGGGGTGTGCACTGTACACACAGAGTCGTGGCAACACCAAAAGAGTCTGCACACTCCAAGATTTCTAACACCCGGTCACAGGTGGGCTCTATTCCGACACCTCAGCCTCGCTGGATCACTATCCTGGCCCACCGCCTTTTCAGCAACATTCCAGCAATATCAAGGCGCGGGTCAGGAGAAACTCCCTTTGCACATTGTACTAATGTGAGCTACGGGACCCGGACCTTCGGCCGAACGAGAGAATGCTTTAACCGCTAGACTAACCCATTGCTCCGGCAATGTTTTGAAGTCAGGTTGGTGTCACGTGTTGAAGTCACCGTGCTGTACCATAGAGCATCTAAACTAAAGAGACATGTGCTGGTGCCAACCAACTAGACGAGGAACAAATATCACATGCATTCATGTATTACAGCAGAGGCTAAGAGAGAAATGGTTCCTGATAGATGTTCACGTGAAGAATGGACGATATATGGGAAGATGACCATATATGGGCAAAATGTATCTTTACACATGGTTTGGAGAATGTTTAGAATGACCGCTGTTGCTGCTGACAGAAGGGTCGCTACTGAAAAAATCGTCATAATATCAATCACTTGTTTGTCTGGATCAATCAGTTTGGATGGGGGGAATTGTGGGTGGACGTGGAGGTAGAATGATGAGGTGTAATGTATGCCATGAAAGTTGGAATACGTGTGAACACCAACCGACGAATGGATGGGCGGACAGATACACGGACGGAATTATCAACTGTATTGCATACAGACGGATGGACTGACAGCGACGACAGACATGTCTGACAATCAGCTGTATTCCGGAATCAAATAACTTGGGAGGATGGGGTGTTTGGGTTTGAGATGGGGGAAGTCTATATCTGCAGCAGTACGCGCTTGGACCTGAAGATACCGGACAGACTCGAGTCAGCTGGATCGTGTTTGACATTACTTCCAGTTTGTGTTGAGGGTTGTGAAAAAACTGTTGGCCAGGTTTACTTGGACAGTTCAAACTGACTGAAGCACCACACAAACATCTGAACAGGAGTAAAAACAGATGTTTGCATGTTTTCATGTAATTGATAACGACATGGGCTCTCTACCCACTGCGCCAATCACGTGTGATGATTCTTTTAGTTATAATGATCACTGCGTTGTCTGGTCCAGACTCGATACTTACAAACCGCCGCCATATATCTGGAATAACACAGGAGTGTGGCGTAAAACTATACTCACTCATATTTGTATACTTAAAATCCTCTAAAGGGTCGCAAGGAAAATGCCACGTTAGTTACGTTTAATATTGTGGCTGTGAGCACGAACAAATTATTGATAGGCTGTGTATTCGTGGACCCGGACCTTCACTATGCTTGCCATAAGAGGCAATTGCACAGATCAATGCTCATGTTGTTTATCACTGAATTGTCTGGTCCATCCTCAATTATTTACCTACCGCCGCCTTATAGCTGGAATATTGTTGAGTGCGGCGTAAAACTCAGCTCACTCACTCCCTCACTTAATGTACCAACTGAAGGGATTAACTTCAAACGGCCACAAAGATACATAGATTTTTTTTAAAAAAGAAAGAAAGAAAGGAAATGGCATGATAATGTTTCTAAAGTATTATGCTATATGGCGATTTACTTACAATATAATGACTAACTGTAAATAATAGTGTTGAGTTGAGTAGAAAATTAGCAATATTTGGGACGCTCCGAAACCAAGCTTACAGCATCGACTTGAGGCACGGCCGCATCAGTACACCAGAATAATCAAAACAAGCCCTCAGACGACTGGAAGCCCGTGACGTCAGAACAGGCGATGATGACGTCATGACCACTGTACCTGAAGCTTGGTGCAGTAGCCAGTAAGAGTCTCACTCGGTGTGACCAAATTTCAGACGACTTCTGACAGAAAACTTGTAAATTTTAGAAAACGTTTTCTGACCAGCGGGTATATGTATGTTGTCACATTTGGAGTTGAACAACTGCCACATTTTTCTCTTAATTTTCACGTGTTAATATAGACACGGGTGATTCTTTTCAAAAGGAGCTATATACTGAAAAAGATTTAAATTACGCTGAACGTTCGATCTACCAAGTCACGTGATCAGCGCCATACTTGAGAACCGGCTAGCCGGCCACAGTTAGATGATACCAAGTGGGGCATCTTATTTCACATTTCGAACATTGGTACTATATATAACATTTGTTTTTGTTACAATAAGCAATGTTTAACAAGGACAAAATAGACAGACTCGTGCTCCACAATAATTTCAGTGTTGCCGTATTTTCACCACGTCTTTGTTTACAAATGAAAAAAATATAGCCTAGGTGTCAGTGCTGGTACGCGGAACAAATACGTGTAATTTCCAGTGAAAACGGGAGACTGGAGGAGTAGATACACAGGGGAATAAGTGTTTATAGCCACATTCTTCAAGTAAACTGTGGCATGATTTGTGAGTAGAGTATTGCCAGTGTCTGGCACCTGTTACAGTCATTGTAGTAAGTGTGCGAGCTTTATGCCCCAGACCCGTGAAAGTCCCGGGGTAGAATAGGCCTTCAGCAACCTACGCTTGCCGTTTTTGTGGCTGACTTAGAAATATCCAGCAATATATGAAGTTGTGAAAAACATTATACAAGAAAAACGCCCATCCCTATCCCATCAATTGTTAATATTATATGTCTATCAACAATGATCTTGCCTTCTTGGTAGAGCAGTGAGCTGGTCTTTAAATAGTTTCGACCAGCACTCCTAGAACTGCATACTGTTTGCTCACCAAGGGAGCAAACTGTTCAAACTAAGTTTTGTTTAAAAAAAAATCTCCTCTCGCAGGAAAAGGTATCTCAGCACCCCGTGTTCTTTGAACAGTATCAGTGCTCCCATTAACAAGAGCAAATTAACTTATCCAAAACTCAAGTTAGCTTACTATCTGAATGCACTGACCCTGGAGTACAGAAAAAAGAAATAATTAAAGCAAAGAAAAAATGAAAACCTGTAGTTTATTTAGAGAAGGAAACATGGTAAAGTAAAGGATTAATTTTGTATTTCTGATAACTACAGCTGTGTGACGTTTCAAGTGTGGTTGTTTTAATATTTTGGCGCTCAATATTCAAGACATATTTGAATCAATTATATGCACTCAGTAAGTAAACTGAAAAAAAAAAACATGTCAAGTTTCCTCTTTCCTTTTCTTTCTTTGAAGAGTATATATTATACCCTTTCAATGTTCTTATTAATTTGTATACAATGATTTGACTGCAAAATATTTTTTTTTCTCGTGTGTGTGTGTGTGTGTGTGTGTGTGTGTGTGTGTGTGTGCGCGTGCGTGCGTGTGTGCGTGCGTGCGTGCGTGCGTGCGTGCGTGCGTGCGTGCGTGCGTGCGTGCGTGTGTGTGTGTAACTCTTTCCCATCATCGTCTGTACGGAGAAGAGGTGACATCTCGGGGGTACTAAATGGCATTCGAAGATGTTGGATCATAGCTATCACTTTTCGTATCTACTGCCATCCTCTGCATTGACAGTAGCATTTCCCCCTCGCAACAAAAAAGTAGTGCATCTCTTTCTGCGATTCTTTTCAGCCCCTTCTATAAGATTTTAAGTTTTGCCGGGGCTGTCACTTCTTCATCACAACTCAATAACAACACCTTGGCTGTAAGTAAACGCGTCTCTTCAAGTTCACTTCTTTCAGCGAGAGACAGGTTGTGTTTGCACAAATGTTTTTGTAATTGTCATGAACTAACACCCTGCACATTAAAAAATGCATATTTAATCAAAGATACTTGAGGATTGATTCGTAACAGACTGATTTCCCCTACAGTATTAGTTATAAGTATGTGCCAAACTACAAACTTCATGCATCTAGATTTAATATATATTTACTTTTCTGTTCTTAACCAGGTTTAGTAACACATCGCACACACCCATGGCAGGCCTGGCGACAGCAGTCACGTGATCACGTTCACTCACAAATTCCAAGAAAGCAATCGGAACATTTGACGCTGACCATAGACATCTCACGTAAAGAAAGCGCTGTTTCTTACTTTTGCATTCTGAACCCATCGCCTCTTTCCGTAAACCGTTGTGGCAACCCACTGTCACTAGCAATGGCGCCTGCTCGCCTCCTCGCCTCAGTGTTTCTGACATACATATACTGAGATATACTGAAAAAAGGGATCGCATGATATTTCAGATTTTAATCACGTCAACCATACAGACTTGATTTATTGTTTTCATTTTAAATTAAGTAAAGCAGTTTCAAGTCCCCGATGTGCTCTCGCAACTTCCAATCAGTGTCCTCATTGTATATATATTTTGGTCTGGGAATAGATGGGATCCTGTATTTCGTATTCCCTTCAGAATAATTACATCTGAATCTTCTGAAAAGTGATCACTGTGCGAAATATGCACTGGACTTACCTACGTCCTTGAAATGACACAGAAACATAGACTATTTCATATCCTAACTCATGGTGTAAGTTTAATTACATATAATTCAATGGTTTGAAGAAATGATCATTCATAAGTATATTTGCGGACATTCATGTTAGATGGTACTGCTGTTAAAATTTTAAAGGAAGCAAAAATTCAAGGATTGTTTCCCATCCTCACTTTGCTTTTCATCTTCGCATAACACACATAAAGAGCAAATGCCACGGGCTGTTACATCTTACAAGTTCATCACATTTAAAGTATAAAGAGGTGATTAATAAAATACTTATGCACAGAGATCCCAATTTCAGTAGAATTTGAACAAAATCTAGCAAGTACTTTAATAGTGACTTTTGACTGTCGAAGACCAATATTGTAACATTTCTGCACAGAACGGGTCAACTTGCAAGACCGGGCACTGTGTTTGTCATAGATGTTCACACCAGAATTGATTAAACTCAGATGATCTAGTATTTGTACACCTTTGCTATGCAAATAAATTCCAATTTTAATAACATTTCAACAAAATCCAACAAGTTCCCTAAAACTGACCTTTCACCGTCGAAGACCAAAGGAGAGAATGGGTCAACTGGCTAGCCGGATACTGTCCTTCTCTTGGATTTTCACACCAGAAATGATTCAATTTAGATGGGCTACTGTCTATATAGCTCCATTATGCAGATACATTCCAATTTTACACTATGCAAATAAATTCCAATTTTATTAGAATTTAAACAAAAGCCAGAAACTACAAGGACAGTGACTTCTGACTGTCGAAAATCAACATCTGGCTCCATTTAAAAACTCACGCTGAGTCTATATTATTATTTGAAGAATAGGAGAAAATTGTAAACACATACCGACACGCTCGGTAGAAAACAGCGTCTAACATTTTTAAAAGTTTTCTGGCAGAAGTCTTTTGAAATGTGGTCACATCAGACTAGGTTAAGTCATTGCTGCACCTGAGTGTGGACTCAGGAATGAGGCCGTGTCCAAGACTTTATTGCAAACTTTGTCACTGGTAGCGTCCCGAATATCGCTATTTGTCATAAATTCAAGATATTTATTTCCAATTAATCACTGTCTTAAACCTCATCACTTTCTGAAGTACTCCTCCCAATTAATCCGACAAAAAATTTTCAAGCATTTTCTAAGGTTGCAAATTACCTTTTGTTAAATATCTAGGAATAAGCTTTTATAGGATTTTAAATGTTTCACAATTATTAAACATGCAATTAAAAAGGGGAACAAGACATCGATCAGTTTTGTCATATGTCAGTGTAGTTTAACTGCATATTTTGGGGTGGGTTTCACACTACATGTGCGGGCTTATACAGTCATGTTCCTATATTACTTACTGTATGATATAAAGTCATCTTCTGCAGGAATTATCACTCAGTTGCTGGTTTTTCGCTGCCTTTAGCAATGTTCCCACAGTGGGTCACCAGAAATGGGAACAATATCAACCATGAAATGTAGTTTCCACAAACCAGTGGTTGATGTAGTGAGTGAGTGAGTGAGTGACTTATCCACTTGTCAAAGGACCTATCTTCTATAAGACTATCTTTGACACCCTGTAGGCAGGAAGTGGCTTAGTATCTACACCAAACAGGAATAACATCAACAATTAATTCTAGCTTCCACAAACCAGTGGTTGAAAGAGAGTATTGTCCTCTTGATACACTTTGTTTTATCTTTGACGCCCTGTCGTCAGATGTGAGATACCAGATGTATTTATGCTTTACAGCAAGTGCTAAAACACACACACCAGGGTGCCTGTTTGGGATTCGACCACACAATGGTGGAAATTTCAACAAAATGGCCGAAAATATCTCTTTACAGATGATTTTGAGACTGTGGATTCAATGCTGTTGAGCATGTGGTGGTGCCATCCAACCTGATGTGGCACAAATATCACATGCATTCATGTATTACAGCAAACAATAACACCCCTTCAATCTTCACATTAAAGTTTCATAAATATATTTCTATTTGTTTTAAACTCGTAATATCAGTTATCTACTCATTCTAAACACTAGTGTGTGAGACTACAACTCTCTAAATTTCCCAGTGCGTTTAAGGTGAGTTGCATATTAAGTCACACTGGCATTGTTCTAGCCATACAGCAACGAGATCAAATCTGATTTCACACTCAGTTTAAGTACAAAGGACAGATGAGTTTTATTTTGAAAACACATACTTTCACCACGTTATTGCGAATTATATATAATTCAGAACAGCAAATTCAAAAGCAGTCAATCCGTTGTTCACAGTAGGTAGTTACAATTTGACAGGTCAACTTCCCTCAGGTAGCTTACCATAATATACCAGCTCACTGGGGCTTTCCCAATGAGAACATAATTGCACATTCAAGTAAATACAGTGAAATGCACCCACTAAATTTAAATTTCAGATAGCGTCATCTATTTATTCCTGACTGCTTTCATTTGTCAGAATAAAAAGACGTGTTACCTTTCTACATAAAGTAAAGCCGAGTTGTGTCCCTTTCTGTGAACTTCCGCATACACCTCGCTGTCTTCTTTCGGGAACTTAGTGAAAAGCCGCTTTCTGTGGCCTGGATAATATACATTTCATTTCGAATACCTACCCAGTGTTTGATAGTGTGAGTGAGTGATTTGTTCGGTTAGTAGGGCGTCTGTCTTTAGTATGATTTATGGCTTTT
The DNA here is from genome assembly GCF_037392515.1 of Haliotis asinina. Classification (NCBI taxonomy): domain Eukaryota; kingdom Metazoa; phylum Mollusca; class Gastropoda; order Lepetellida; family Haliotidae; genus Haliotis; species Haliotis asinina. The sequence goes on along the minus strand of NC_090292.1, from coordinate 16,888,669 downwards.
ATGCCATGAGGGTGAGTGAGTATGTTTTACGCCGCTTTTAGCAGTATCATGGCGGGGGCACGCAAGAAATGGACTCATTGTACCCATGTGGGGCTCGAACCCGGGTCTTCGGCTTGACAAGCGAACGTTGTAACCACCTGGCTACCACTACCGCCCCAAACGACAAAGATCGTCAATCAGGACATTTGATTATCAGTATGGTTGAAAATCTATCGCATGATTCTGTATTAGCGAGGTTCTTACTAAATATACTTCCTTAAAGCAACGCTATTTTTTTTTATATGTGTATGCCTCATATGTGTGTCAGAACAGAAACTGACGCTCACATCAACACGCATATACAAGCAGAGTACACGATCATGGATATGTATTTAAACCTTGTACAAAACTTACAGTACATTCCAGTACAGTGTGTAAGTAGGTATCTGACCTTATAATATGACCGCAACGTACAGGTGAAATGTACATCATAATATAAGTAATACGAGTTTCAGTATCGAAGAAAACATTTGAAATTAAAAAAAAAACCCGGTCGTGAAAGTGAACGATAACCACGTAAAAGACATGTCAGAAAGGTGTGTTTCGTTTTGAGGCGAAATATGTTATATATATATATGAACATACACAGTCACCTTGACAACGGATGATCAGCTAAGTCACGAACTGTCGACACAGTTGTGGGGACTTCCAAGATCACACATATGCCTGCAGTGGGGCGATGCATGTTGTTAAAAACAAAAGCGCACGTTTTCATTCTTCCATGGGATCCCAGGCGAGAGTAAGGACTGCCTAGTGTTTAAACAGCTAGTTATGCTGCCAGTGAGTGAGTGAGTGAGTGAGTGAGTGAGTGAGTGAGTGAGTGAGTGAGCGAGTGAGTGAGTGTTGCTCCTATCTGTAAATGAAACGTGCACAAATCGTCCAGTTCCGAGTGAGTGACTGTTATTGTCAACTTGGTCAGCCATGTTATGGGCAGTGCATGGCAACAGAACTTTCAGTGTAGTCTTCAGTAGAGTGAGTGAGTGCGTGAGTGCGTGAGTGAGTGCTTTCCCTCGTTATACCTTATACGAACAATCCAGTGGTCAAGTGTGTGAGTGAGTGTTTCTGCCAGAGTCAGCAATGTTATAGGCGATGCTCTGCAACAGAACCTTGTTCAAACAATCAAGTGGTTGATATAATGAGTGAGTGTTTTTCACCTAATCACTAACATTGTGTGTACTGTCAGAGTTTATGGATCAAACCAGGTATCAGTCGCTATCTTTCTTCTCTCGTGTAAACAGCCTCCGTGGTGTAGTGGTTAAAGCGTCCGCTCGGTGATTGAAAGGTCGCGGTATCCATCTCCGGCCGCGTGTTCCCTGCCTGGTGAGCACTACTTTTCCACAATATTCAAGTTAATCTTTCATAGAAACATTCAACATGTGATCTGAACATGGAGGTAAGTACACACAAAATAACACAGTTCTACTTGAATAATGTTACTACATTTCCGTTTCATTTAAAAAGAAATCAGTGCGAACAATTATTCACACGAACAATTTGAGCCAGCTTTGTTAATATTACTTCAGTTTCTGAATCATTTTCCTAACCCCTAATACCGAATCACCTCCCCACTCTACAACATGCACGCACGCACATGCCAACCGATCCTCACCTTAACCATAAACAAACAAATTTATTGTGCGTTTTAGAACTTAAGTATTTCTGCATTTTCTTTACACACAAACATAAGACTAGAGCTTGCCAAATTTCCCAAGCAAGACAGATTAAGGACACATACAGGGTAATGAAAAAGAAATATCACTTACCTTAAGTGTTACTGCCACACATAAATGGCTCGGTTTGAAGCATGGCGGAGTTGTTTGTGTGTTTTCTTCACACCTCTCTGTCGTGTCTTCATTGGAGAACATGACGAAAACTCAGATGTTTTAAAGAACCTATAAAGTAAAGAACGTATACAGACCTTCCATAGTCATATAAAACAATGCACTATAAACAGCAGTGTACGAGAACGCGACAACTGATTGCAAACGTATTAAAAGCAAATTGTCAGACACGGCATAGCACATGCCTATAGCGTATATATATAGATAGATAGATAGATATATATATAGATAGATAGATAGATAGATACCAGATGTATTCATGCATTACAACATGTGCTGAGGCACCCACAACTGGGTTCAAACACAGAATGGACGAAATGTTGATAAAATGGCCGAAATGTCTCTTTACCTATGGTTTGAAATCTGTGGACACGTCGATACAGAGCATACGAACTTGAGAAACATGTGCTCGTACCATCCAAATAGATGTGACACAAATATACAAATATCACATGTATTAATGCATTACAGCAAACACTAACCCCTTCAGTCTTTAAAATGAGACTCTATGTGTCTTCATATTGGTCATGTTCAGGTTTTGCCCTCTCACAGTGCGCGAAATCTGGGGGTAATTCTTGATTCCACCATGTCCATGGACGCCCATATCGTTTCTGTCAGCAAAGCTTGCTACTATAACATTTTCAACATCAGCAGAGAAGGCATCTATCTTGACTTTCAAACCTGCAAAATTTGATGCACTGCCTTGTGACTTGCAACTCACTGTACGCCAACATCGGATGTACGTCATCCAAATCAATTCAGAAACGTCAAAGAAGTCAGAACTCAGCGATCCCATGTATCCCCGTCGTTCCTGCTATGGCGGTATCTCTCTTGTGCTTCAGTCACAATCACCTTCAAACCCATCGCCCTCACTCACGACTGTCTCCACAATAAAAACTTTCCAAACTTTCTCAAAGAACTTATCTTTTACTGACCTCAACGGAATCTCAGATCATCCAGTGACTATCTCTTGACTCAACCCCAATCACTAAATGGACTATTTGAACGCGTCTTCTCTTTCGAGAACCCACAACTCTGGAACTCGCTTCTCCCAAACGTCAGAAATACACCCACTAAAGACGCCTTTAAATCACAGCTTAAAACTTACCTATTTCTACCTGTGTACCAGTAGATCATTATTTTCTGTTTTGTGTACATATGTCCCAGCTCTGTCACTATATTGGCGCCAGTGAGCATCTGTAAGGTGGACATTAGGTGCTTTATAAATGTATTATTATTACTTTAAAGTTAAATGAATGAATTTCCATTTGTTTCAAAATCGCAAAATCGGTGACTTACTTACTCTTAGCACTAGAGGATCAGATTAAAACTCTACATTCCCCGATGCAAGCACGATTACACATTCGGATAAATGCAGTGAAACGCTGAATGTAAGTCTCAGACAGGTTCATTGTTTTTCATTTGTCAAAATAACAAAACACGTCACCACTAAACACAAATGGCTCTCTGTTAAGCTAAGCGGAGTTACGCCCCTTTCTTTGTGCTTTTCTGTCGTCTTTGAGAACTTGGTGAAAAGTCGCTTTCTGCCAACTAGTCAAGATATTTTTCATTTCGAATATCAAACCTGTAGTTGATAGCGTGATTTATTTGATTAACAAGGGTCTGTCGTCACTGTCATTTATGTCTTTTATGCGATGCGAGTGAATGAGTATAGTTTTACGCCGCTTTTAGCAATATTCCAGCAACATCATGGCAGGGGACACCAGAGATGGACTTCACGCAGTGTACCCATGTGGGGAATCGAACCCGGGTCTTGGGTGCCACAAGCGAACGCTTTAACCATTTTGCTACCCCACGGCCCCAATTTAACTTTTACACCAAGGAGTAACAATTTCACGATCCCCTGCAATTAAATGTACCTTGTGACAAACCACTGGTTAATGAGTGTTCACTCATTAAGGGTTCTATCTTCTGTACGGTTTGTATTTCTCCATAGCACCTGGTGTCAGTAAGTGACCTAGAACCTATATCACAGTGTAATAATATAGGTAATACAATCTAGCTTCGACACACCAGTGGTTCATATTGTCGGCAAATAAGTGACTTGTTCACTTCTTGACATGCTCATCTATATTTGCTCAGGTATATATTGTATTTATGATACCCTGATGTTAATAAGTGGCCTCGAATCTCCCCCAAAATGCACTTGTATTCATCATTAAATCTAGCTTCAACAAACCAGTGGTTGAGTTAGTGAGTGAGTGAGTTAAACACTTATTACGAATTTGACTTTAGTAAGGTTTATGTGTCATCTGTGATCCCCTGTTCTCAATAACAGGCCTTCTACCTCCCGGAAGTACAATAATATCGGTAATTAAATCTAGCTTCAACAAACCAGTGGTTGAGTTAGTGAGAGAGTGAGTGAGTGAGTGAGTGAGTGAGTGAGTGAGTGAGTAGTACATTCATTAATGATTCTCACTGTATGATAAAAGTCCCTGCTGAAGTTGTTAAAAGGTGACATGTTGTTGATGAAATGTTTAAACATTTCTCATGAGTTTCTAATATTGGCGTAGTCCTCAAAAAGTGGGAAGAGGGTATATAATTGCCGCAATAGCTAAGCCTGTGAGTTATGAAGTAAAGTATCATTTCGACATAAGTGAATACTTGTCGCCGTATGTATTTAATGTAATATGTAACTAGGTAATTAGGTGTTTTCCATTTATAATAGTTCTCACTACACACATACACTCTTTAAAGAAATATCCACATATGAGTGTAAACGCATCAAAGCATTATTTCATACTCCTATTCAGACAGACAGATAGATAGATAGATAGATAGATAGATAGATAGATAGATTTGAAGAACCATTTATAAAGTCTGTCTGACCAGTATGTGCAGGTTGTTCAATATGCGCAAAGCATTTCTTTGGTCTGTGAATCATATATTAGACATCGATAAGTGTAATGTGTTGGGTATTGGTTTAAGCTTTCGTTCATGAAGACCGTCTCTTCTTTCCTCTGTCCACTCGATTTCACCGTTACTTCTTCAGAAATAACTACACGGCATATGTTTTCAAACTCTGTGCACTGCATTATACAAACCTGAATTCACAAAGCAGTGTAAGGAGCTATGACATATTCGTTGACACAGACGAAGACTGCGGATAAACGAGTTTCACTTCAGTGACAGAAACTCGGTATGGAGAAGACTGTTGAAGTACAAAATTTTCCCGAAGCACACCTCCAGCCAGGTTACAACTATATAATCATTATCAAGTAGTATTGTACCACTGTTTGAACCATTGGGACAATTGTGTAAACAGCCTGTAAATTGGCTGTCACCACTGTGTCTGGACCTTGTATATACATAAAATAGTAATAACATCACATTCAGTCAGTGGCCTTCTATCAACATCAAGGAATAACAATATCATCATCTTCTGCAATAAAATCTTGCTTTGACAAACCTGTGGTTGATAGTGTGAAAGAGATGTCAGTTGTTAGGGGTTTTATCTTCATTTAGGTTGATGTTCATTCATGATACGCCGTGTCAGTAAGTGGACTTGTACTTTTATCAAAGTGTAATAATTTAGGTAATGCAATCTAGTTCACCAAGTCAGTGGCTGATAGGGTGAGTTAGTGACTTGTTCACTCATTACAGATTCTATATTTAGTAATGTTTATGTGTTTTCCTTGATGTGTTTTTGGCAGTATGTGGCCTTGTATCTCCCTCAAACTGCACTAACATCGGTAATTAAATCTGCATTTGACAAACCTGTGGTTGATAGTGTGAAAGAGATGTCAGTTGTTAAGGGTTTTATCTTCATTTAGGTTGATGTTCATTCATGATACGCCCTGTCAGGATGTGGATTTGTACTTCTATCAAAGTGTAATAATGTAAGCAGTGCAATCTAGTTTCGCCAAGCCAGTGGCTTATAGGGCGAGTTAGTAACTAACATCGGTAATTAAATCAGCATTTGACAAACCAAATATCAGTCGTTAGTAGAACGAGCTTCTGCAAACCAGTGGTTGATAGTGTGACTGACCTTGTATAATCTAGTGGCTGATAGTGTGACAGACATTCCACAAATCAGTCGTTAATAGACAGAGCTTCTGCAAACCAGTCGTTAATAGTGTGACTGAGCTTGTATAATCTAGTGGCTCACAGAGTGACAGACTTTCCACAAATCAGTCGTTAATAGACAGAGCTTCTACAAACCAGTGGTTGATTGTGTCACTGAGCTTGTATAATCTAGTGGCTGATAGTGTGCTAGACATTGCACAAATCAGTCGTTAATAGATTGAGATTCTAAAACCCAGTGGTTGATAGTATGACTGAGATTGTATAATCTAGTGGCTGATAGTGTGCTAGACATACCACAAATCAGTCGTTAATAGATTGAGTTTCTACAAATCAGTGGCTGATAGTGTCACTGAGCTTGTATAATCTATTGTTTGATAGTGTGACAGACCTTCTTTCTACAGACAAACCTGTTTAATAGAAACACTGAACTACAAACCAGTGGTTGATGGTGTCACTGAGCTTGTATAATCTAGTGGCTGATAGTGTGCTAGACATTCCACAAATCAGTCGTTAATAGAATGAGCTTCTACAAATCACTGGCTGATAGTGTGACTGACCTTGTATAATCTAGTGGCTGATAGTGTGACAGGCCTCCCACAAATCAGTCGTTAATAGAATGAGCTTCTGCAAACCAGTGGTTGATAGTGTGACTGAGCTTGTATAATCTAGTGGCTGATAGTGTAACAGACCTTCCTTCTACAGACAAACCTGTTTCACAGAAATACTGAACTACAAATCAGTGTCTGATTGTTTGATTGAGCTTGTATAATCTAGTGGCTGATAGTGTGACAGACCTTGTATAAGCTAGTGGCTGATAGTGTGACAGACCTTCCACATATTAGAGCAGAACAGCGCTTATGACTTTCAAGTTCAGACATATCTAAACAGTAAGACGTCCACCCGGGAAGTGCCCCGAACTTAAACCATAGGGAACATTTTCTTTGAATGGCATTTTTAGAAGTTGGATTCGCTTAGTTATGTTCTGGTACAATTAAAGACATATCTTAACACTCACCCTTATCAAATGAGGAATATAGATATTCCAGTCATATGATTTGACTAGAATGAAATTTAAGAGAGGATACGGGAGGAAGTCTGTCCCACATTTATACTCACTGAGGTATTTCAGCCATTTCCATTGAAGTACAATGTACATGCAGTTGATGCAAAATTGTCCAAGTGGCTGGGCCATTTTACATGATCACGTTCCCTCACAAATTCCAAGAAAGCAATCGGAACATTTGATGTTGTTCACAGATACCTCATGGTATGATAGCGCTTTTTATTGTTTCCGCATTCTGAACCAATCGCCCCTTTCCGTTACATGAAAAACTTGTTGATTGTGGTAATCAGCTTCTGTCACAGAAGGTAATCACCTCAAGGTAATCACCTATACATATCTGAACCCGTAAAAATATCACAATTTTAGTAAACACCTACACCCTGCATAGGTTGCAACACATTTACTCGGGGTATATACCCCTTGGCTACTAAAGGGGTACCCACATACCCTGGTTCCATAATCTGCATTCCTTAACCGTCAAAAGTGAAACATCCTTACCTTATATCATCAACCCTCAGATTCTATACAGGTGCCACAGGTTCACCCTAGTTCCTGAACTAACATACTGAAGGGGTGCCTTATGTAGACCATCCACCCCATGAGGACACTTCAAACTGTTGTCACCATATACCCTATGTAGACCATCCACCCTTCTGAGACCATGCAACCTGTTGTGACCACATATCCTATATAGACCGTTTACCCGGTAGAGACCATTCACCCCATGTAGACCATCCACAAAAACATGGTTTTGAGTGCACCATCTTTTCTGTATACAATTAAGTCAAACCTGCACATCAAACTGGTATATTCTAGTTTAGAACTTACATAATCAGGTGTGGACCAGACAATCAAGTGATTGATATGAAAGAGTGCACCTTGTGCAACTTGTGTCCTTGTTGTGTCCGACCGGGAAATGTGACAAGTGTGGAAAGGAAACCCCTTCAGTGACAGTGCATGGGTCATTTTATAAACTGATGGAGCCACACTGAGAGATTATATGAACAGTAAAACTCGAGGTGTTTATATATGGAAGCAGAATCACCGTCCACAAATGATGTTCGTCATACATATGACACATTGCAGCTACTGCATCCTATGTCTTCTATTCAGTCTCTCTTCAAGGTTCTGTTCTGAAGTTAAACAGAAAAAGTATGAAACAAGCAACCGTTTCCTGTGATAAAACAAGCAAAGTCTATTACTTTTTTATAGCTGACCCGAAACATCCAACAGTATATGATGTTGTTAAAAACATTAATGATGGAAAAGGCCCCTCTATGTCTAAAATCACACCTATTGTCAATACCGACATGCCTATCAACAATGATCATGTCTCCTTGGTAGAACAGTGAGCTGGCACTTTAATAGTTCAGACCAGCACTCGGAGAATTGCATACCGGCAGCTAATCAAGGGAGCAAACTCTTCAACGTGAGTTTTGAAATTATCTCCCCTTTGTCTACTGGCGAGACACAACAGACAGCAACATAAGTCATTTTAAGGAATGAATGGTGAATCTGTGAGCCATCTGTCTGTCTGTGTGTTTGTCAGTGAGCAGTACACCTGAGATATGACGGCACCACCTTATTGTATTACTGGAGTAAATCCATCTGCTGAAACAGACCTGGCTGCAGTGAATGTTTGATACAACATACTTAGATGACTCTGGTGCACTGGGACACCAGGTGTTCCTGGACATCCTAGAAACCTGATGGAGGAACAAGCAGTCAAGATGTAACAATTTTGCTGCCATGTTGTAAGAAGAGACAAGTTCTCTAAGTTTTGAGAGTAAAATGTTATTTATGCACATTGATGCAAATGTCAGACTGCTAATACATGAAAGCCTGAATGGAACAACTGTTGCTCATTTATTTCTGCACGTTGTATATACAAATGGAAACACCCAGCTTTTTGTAAACAGTACCAATGTTACCATTAACTAGAACAAATTAACTTATCCAAAACTCGAGTAAGCGAACTATCTGGATGCATTGAACCTGGCATACAGAAAAATGAATAATTTAACCCAAAGTAAAGAAAAAATGAAAAATTGTAGTTTACTCAGAGAAGCAAACATGGAAAAGTAATGGATTCATTTTGTATTTCTGATAACTACAGCTGTATCATGTTTCAGGTGTAGTTGGTTTAGGATTCTGGCACTCAGTATTCAACAGATGACAAAAATATTCATTATCCAGAGATTACCACCACCTTGATTGCTAGCAGCAACCCTCAACTGTTTTTAAGATTTTAAGTTTTCCCGGGGCTGTCACTTCTCCCGAACTCAATAACAACAACTTGGCTAAACACGCCAATTCGAATTTATTTCCTTGAGCAACAGACTGGTTGTGTTTGCACAAATATGTTTGTAATTGTCATGAACCAACGGCGTGTACTTTCAAAAATACATATCTAATCAAGTATAATTGAGGACTGATTCGAAGCGGAATGTTTTATTCTACAGTATTGCTTATAAATATTGGCCAAACTACATACTTCATGATTGTAGATTTACTATATATTTACTTTTCCGTTCCTAACCAGCTTTTGTAACACATCGCACACACACATAGCAGTCCTGGCAATGGCAGTCACGTGATCACGTTCTCTCACAAATTCCAAGAAAGCAATCGGAACATTTGATGCTGGCCATAGAAATCTCATGTACAGATTGCCCTTTTATTGTTTTTGCATTCTGAACCAATCGTCCCTTTCCGTAAACTGTTGCGGCAACACACTGTCACAAACAGTGCTGCCTGCTCGGCTCCTCGGCTCCTCGCCTCCTCGCCTCAGAGTTTCTGACATACATATACTGAGAGAAAAAAATAAGGCATAGCATAAAATTTCAGATTTTACTCAAATTTTACGCAAATTAAATGTCCACGCACGTCATAATGCCACTTTTCTAAATGTTACCTTTGTTTACAGACTCTCATTTACTTGTCAACAAGTAATCCATGTTGCTGTTTCTTGCGCCAGTTTGGGCCAGGGCACAGACTAACCTCGTTGTACCAGCAGCACGTGTGTATTGCCAAAAATTCACTTTATATGCATATGCACAGGTCAATTTTGATTTTGAACGAATGAGGGGCAGTGTGATGGGCATTTTACCCATTTATCCACGAAACTATCCAAATCAGTATTGTGATTTATACCGTTATAATATGCTAACTATGGACTACCAGCTAAATGTCTTTGAGTGGACTGACCGAGAATCTGTGCCTCTTTTAATGTATAGCCGATCAGTGCACCATGATATAGCTGTGGCTGCATGAATAGTTTTTATAATTAATGATATAAATAAATATACTGAATATGGTCTGAAGACAATGACCTGGCAAGAATACAATACGAGTGTATGGGTTTATTAATAATGAAGATTTTTATGGATATCAACTTCTTAAAATGTGAACACAACGTTTCGGAGTTAATGCTTACTCCTTCGCCAGGTGAAGGATGAAGGAGTAAGCATTAACTCCGAAACGTTGTGTTCTCATTTTAAGAAGTTGATATCCATAAAAATCTTCATTCTTATATTTCACTTCTAAATGCCCTTCAAAGACTTGATATGAGTTTATTGGTTAACGCCAAACTTAGTAACATTCCAACTATTTGAAACTAAATGTAAATACTCTACAATCCGTTTGACTCAAAAACAGGTGCTGAATTGCAATCCGACATTAAAACTAGTCAACATATAATACTCAAAGAAACGCTGACCATAATCAGTGACCAACTCAGTGAGTTTTTTGCAGAATTTATGTCCTAAAAGTTAAAAAAGTTGTTCAACGAACTACCATTAACATACTGACTCTATATTTATGTGGAAGGGGTGCAAAAAAGGAATATCTAGAGAGCAGGATAAATCTTTTCTGACATAATAACATTCAATAATGTTATTTCATCAAAGTCAAGTTACCTCTCGCTGACTTTGCCTATCTGGGAAGGTCTGAGTGCTGTGGGCCTTATATTTTGTACAAACAATCGACATTGATTAAGATAACAAATATCATTAATCAGAACACTTGGTAATAAGGATGTTTGAAAGGACAACGCATGAGTCTGTATTAGTGTTTTGTTCCTAAATACACTTCCTTTAAGCAACGCCATTCATATGTGTGCGGTACATATGTGTATCAGAACAGTCAGAAACTGATACTCAGATAAATACACACATTGATTAATATGTACCTGAAGCAGCTGGGCTACACAATCATGGATATCTATTTTAAACCGTGAACAAAACTAGGTACATAGCCATACAGTGTATGAGCAGGGATTGCAAAGGAATCAACCGACCTTCTCATAAGTGGACTCCCCACGTATATGTAGGGTATACGTCATAATATTATTTATACGAGTTTTAGTATCGAAAACAAAATGCAAATTTCAAAATAGCCCGTCAGTGAAAGAGAAAAATAACCTTGTGAAAGACATGTGAGAAACGTGTGATTCGTTTTGAGGTGAAAGATATTATATCTATATGAGCATACACTGTCACCCAGACAGCGCACGCACAAGCCCAACTGTCGACATACTCTGTAACAGAATCTTCAGTCCAGTCTTCAATAGAGCGAGCGAGTGAGTGAGTGAGTGAGTGGGCGTTTTCCAGCCTTATGCCTATTGGAGGAATTAAGTTCAGAAGCAAAAGCATTAAAATGTTTGTTTCCAGGCGTTTGTGGGCCGTTCAGGTTGATCCCTTGAGGTAGAACAATAAGCTAGCACTTTTACTACCGTGACTTTGACAGGTGGCAAACTTTAGACCGGAAATAATCAACTCACACTTCACGCTCCAGTTTACGTGAAGAACATGGTTTTAAACACGTATCACCCCTTAAGACCCTCGCATTACACATGAAATAATACGTATGTTTCCCACTTACCAGCAGTTACAGCCTCTTTGGGGAAAATGTCTCACCACTGAAATATCAGTCAAACACGAGTTTGTATGGAAAGGCCTTGTTTACACATTGGTCAGTGCAACAAAAACATAGATAACGTACACAGTAGCTTAGTTTGATAGCCATGAAAGCCCAGGTTGGAATATTGATGTTCAGGAACCCATTCGTGTCGGAGGAGCGACTAACGGCATCCGGTGGCAAGACTCGCTGACTTTGCTCCCAGTTGCGTAGATCCATGCTCAGACTGTTGATCACTGCTCATTGTCTGGTCCAGACTCAATTATACAAACCGCCACCATTTAGCTTGAACATTGCTGAGTGTGACGTAAAACAAAACTCACTCACTCACTCACCAGAGTTTCAAATTGCTAGACTTGATGTCACCTCACTGTGGCCTCCTCGCCTTTTTTTCAAGTATGGCGATTGTCACGTTACTTGGTAGCTCGAGCGTTCAGCTATTTTTCAACATCTGGCTCCATTGAAAAAAATCACGCTGAGTCTATATTATTATTTGAAGAATAGGAGAAAAAATAGTTCTTCAACGTCAAATTGTACGACACACACTGACACGCTTGGTAGAAAACAACGTCTAACAATCACAAGTTTTGTGGCAGATGTCTTTTGAAATGTGGTCACATCAGGTTATGCTTAGTCATTGCTGAGCCTGAGTGAGGGCTCATTTGAATAGTCAGACGCAGAAATGAGGCCGTGTCCAAGACTTTATTGTAAGGTTGGTCTCTCTTAGCGTCCCAAATGTCGATATTTGTCGTTAATTCAACATATTTATTTACAATTAATCACTGTTTCAAACCTCATCACTTTCTTAAGTACCCCTCCCAATTCATGCGATAAAAATACCGGTTTTCAAACATTTTCTGAGGTTGCACATTAGTTTTTGTTAAATACCTAGGAAAAAGCTTTTGTAGGATTTTAGATGTTTCACAACTGTTAAACATGTAATTAAAAGATCATTAAGGCGTTCCATAAATGCCAGGTGAGTACACTTCTAATTTAATTAGGTCATGTTTGAAAATAACACTATGAACACGTGTCAAGTCTTACAAATATAGTGTGCATGTCTCACAACTTCTGAACACGTTAAAATACAGAATAATTTGTGTTTTAAATGTTTGGAATATTTACCTCACTTTTTCATCGACAATTGCATGAACAAAAACATGTCCTGAACGAGTGAGCAGCTTTTTTTTCACCAAGTTTAATTATTGTCGAACAAAGTTCTTCGCAATTAATGACTGCATTGTATGGAGGCTTATGTAATTGACAGAGGTAAAAGAGATCGATCAGTTTTCTTCATATTTCAGTGCAGTTTAACTGCATATTTTGGGGTGAGTTTCACACTACACACTACATGGGGACACCGGAAATGGACGCATTGTGCCCATGTGGGGACTCGAACCCGGTTCTTCGGCTTGACGAGCGAACGCTTTAACCACCAGGCTACCCCTACCGCTCCAGATGACAAAGATCGTTAATCAGGACTCTTGATTATCAGTACGGTTGAAAATGCATGTATTAGCGAGGTTCTTACTGAATATACTTCCTTACAGCAACGCTGTTCATGTGTGTATGTCACATGTGTGTTAGAACAGAAACTGATGCTCACATCAACACATATGTACAAGCACCTGGTGTACATGATTATGTATTTTAAACGATGTACAAAACTTACAGTACATTCCAGTACAGTGTGTAAGTAGGTATCTGACCTTCTGATAAGATCTCCCCCACGTACATGTGGAATATACATAATAGTATAATTAATACGAGTTTCAGTATTGAAGAAAACAGTTAAAATTTCAAAAAGACCCGTTCGTGAAAGAGAACGATAACCATGTAAAAGACATGTCAGAAAGGTGTGTTTCGTTTTGAGGTGAAATATTCTGAATATTCTGGTGTTATTGATGTGATTGTATGGCAGCACATGATCAGATGATAGCATAAATCGCTTGCCGGCTGGCCGTAGTAAGTACATTTCATGTTGGGCTTGAAGTTTCAAGCTTGTATGAGTTCTTATGTCCTGCAGTAAATTAAAATGTTGCATTATCCTTAATAAGCTGTGGTTCTTTTGTTGTATTTTTAAATGAGTTCTGGGAGAGTTTGGGCAGGGCCAACAACTTCTAAAATCTGTAGGTCCCCGCAGTTGACGGTCAGTTTTTGTTTTATTTTAAATAGTGTCGCTTCCTTTTCTCACAGTGGATTCGGGGTTCTGTCTATATGGGTCGTCAAGAGGGATATACATTGCAAAAGTAATATTCACACGAACAATTTCAGCCAGCTTTGTTAATGTTACTGTAGTTTCTGTATCATTACCCTAACCCCTAATACCGATCTCCGCTACACACATAAGACTTGGGCTTACAGAATTCCCCAAGCACGACAGATTAATGACACATACAGGGTAATCAAAAAGAAACATCACTTATTCTAAGGGTTACCGCCACACACAAATGGCTCAGTATGAAGCATGGCGGAGTTATACCCCTTTGTTTGTGCGTGTTTTACACCTCTATCGTGTTTTCAGTGGAGAACATTATGAAAACTCAGGGGTTTGTTATGTTTTTTCTTTTCATTTCGAATATGTGAGAAATAAATTGAGCTCCAAATCCTTTGATAGATCATGAGTCTGTTTAGTTTATATTAAGCTTTCAAATAAACGTTCAGATGTTCACTTTCCGGAAATGAAAAAAAATGATAAACGTGACTTTGATCTTATGGACTACGGGGCATAAAGTGGAATATCCAGTAAATATATCATCGGCAAATCTAGATAAACGAAAATTACATTTATGGATTTCAGATTTTAATAGTGACAGCATGTTCTGATTATTGATAGTAATCACAAAGACTATTAGCGTTGTGAAAGCTAATTACCACTGTACTAGAGACTTGCGCAAGTCTAATCTCTCGTTTAGGCGAAACAAAGACAAATCGATAACAGTCGCTCGGGTAAATTATGCCCCCACCCCATCCCCACCCCCATCCACCCACCCACCCACCTTGAAGAAGTTTAAAATGATTTTCTGATTGTTTCTCTGTCTAAACATTTCTCATTATGTTCTGCTAATGGTCAAGTCCCATATCGTGGATATGTGGTATAGGGGCCGCGTTACCAAGTCTGTGAGTTATGAAGTTATGACGTTAGGCATCATTTTGCCATAAACTGGTATTTACAAAACTGTACAAAATAATGCCGGTGTTTAATTTCTTTTCAGTTGCATTGTTCCGAAAAGTAAAGAACGTATAAAAACCTGCCATCGTCATATTAAGCAATGCACTACAAACAGTAGTGTACGAGAACGCGACAACTAACTGCAAACGTGTTAAAAACAAATTGTCAGACACGGCATTGTAAACAGATAGATACAAGACGCATTCATGCATTACAGCATGTGCTAAGACACCCACAACAGGGTTCAAACACAGAATGGACGAAATGTCGATAAAATGGCCGAAATGTCTCTTTACACATGGTCTGAAATCTGCGGACACGTTGATATAGAGCATACGAACTTGAGAAACATGTGCTGGTACCATCCAACCAGATGTGGTAAACATCACATGTATTCATGCATTGCAGCAGAGACTTACAATTTCAGTCTTTGCTCCACAAAGCTAGAATGAGACTCCATGTGTCTTCATATTGGTCATGATCAGGTTTTGCCCTCTCACAGTGCGCGAAATCTGACAGTAATTCTTGATTCCACCATGTCCATGGACGCTCATATTGTTTCTGTCAGCAAAAGCTTGCTACTACAGCATTTTCAAAGCAGCAGAGTATGCCACGATCTTGACATTCATACGTGCAAAACGTTGAGGCATTGCTTAGGAACTTCAAAACTTGACTATTCAGAAACTTCAAAGAAGTCAGAACTCATCGACTCGGTGTATCTCCGATTGTTCCCGCAATGACCATATCTCTCCTGTGCTTCAGTCATTTTACTGGCTTCCACCATCTGCAAGAATCACCTTCAAACTCCTCGACCACAGGCACGACTGTCTCTACAATAAAACCTTTCCATCCTATCTCAAAGAACTTATCTCCCCTCACACTCCCACACACACGCACACGCACACGCACACGCACACGCACACACCGCTGCAGAATCTCAGATCCTCCACTGACTCTCTCTTGACTCAACCAAAATCACTAAACGGACTTTTCGAACACACAACTTTGGAATTCGCCTCACCCAAACCTCAGAAATACACCCACTAAAGACGCCTTTAAATCACAGCCTAAGACTTACCTATTTCTCTCTGTGTGCCAGTAACTAATCATTCTCTGTTTTATGTAAATAAATTCCAGTTTTATCACCGTAATAGCGCTGCTGAGCATCTGTAAGGTGGACATTTTCGCTTTACAAATGCATTATTATTATTACTTTAGATTTAAATAAATACATTTCGATTTGTTTTAAAGTGGCAATATCGGCGATTTAGTTATTTTTGGCACTAAAGCTAGAAGATTAGAACTTTCTAGATTTCCCAAAGCAAGCACAAATACACATTCAAGTGAATACAGTGAAATGCAACCACTGAATGTACGTCTCAGACAGGGTTAATCATTTAATTTGCGACTTTTTTTTCATTTGTCAGAATAACATAAAGTGTTACCACCCCACACATATGGCTCTGTGTTAAGCTAAACGGGGTTACGCCCCTTACTTTGTGCTTCTCTATCGCCATTAGTGACCAAGTATCTTTATCAAAGTGTAATATAGGTAACAGAAAGCTAGCTCCGACAAACCAGTGGCTGATAGTGCAAGCCAGTAAGTCATTTGATCACTTACTAAAGGCTCTATATTTGGTGAGGTTTATACTTTATCTATGATAGCTGTTGTCAATAAGTGACCTTGTCTGCCCCTCAGACTGCACCAGTACCTGTAATTAAACCTAGCTTAGACAAAGCAGTCGTTGATAGAGTGAGTGGGTGAGTGAGTGAGGGAGAGACACTTTTTAAGAATTCTCACTTGAGTAAGGTTTATATTCTATCTATCACACTCTGCTCTCACTGAAACGCCCTCCATCTCCCGCAAAGTACAATAATATCGGTAATTAAATCTTGCTTCGACAAACCAGCGGTTGATAGTGTGAGTGAGTGAGTGAGGGAGGGAGTGAGGGAGAGACACTTTTTAAGAATTCTCACTTGAGTAAGGCTTATATTCTATCTATCACACTCTGCTCTCACTGAAACGCCCTCCATCTCCCGCAAAGTACAATGATATCGGTAATTAAATCTTGCTTCGACAAACCAGCGGTTGATAGTGTGAGTGAGTGAGTGAGTGAGGGAGTGAGGGAGAGACACTTTTTAAGAATTCTCACTTGAGTAAGGTTTATATTCTATCTATCACACTCTGCTCTCACTGAAACGCCCTCCATCTCCCGCAAAGTACAATGATATCGGTAATTAAATCTTGCTTCGACAAACCAGCGGTTGATAGTGTGAGTGAGTGAGTGAGTGAGGGAGTGAGGGAGAGACACTTTTTAAGAATTCTCACTTGAGTAAGGTTTATATTCTATCTATCACACTCTGCTCTCACTGAAACGCCCTCCATCTCCCGCAAAGTACAATAATATCGGTAATTAAATCTTGCTTCGACAAACCAGCGGTTGATAGTGTGAGTGAGTGAGTGAGTGAGGGAGTGAGGGAGAGACACTTTTTAAGAATTCTCACTTGAGTAAGGTTTATATTCTATCTATCACACTCTGCTCTCACTGAAACGCCCTCCATCTCCCGCAAAGTACAATAATATCGGTAATTAAATCTTGCTTCGACAAACCAGCGGTTGATAGTGTGAGTGAGTGAGTGAGGGAGTGAGTGAGGGAGAGACACTTTTTAAGAATTCTCACTTGAGTAAGGTTTATATTCTATCTATCACACTCTGCTCTCACTGAAACGCCCTCCATCTCCCGCAAAGTACAATACTATCGGTAATTAAATCTTGCCTCGACAAACCAGCGGTTGATAGTGTGAGTGAGTGAGTGATTTGTACACTTATAAATGATTCTAACTGTATGGTAAGAGTCGCTGCTGAAATTTAAAAAAAACCTAACATGTTGTTCATTAAATGCAGAAATATTTCTCATTCTGTGCTACCTATGGCATAGTCCTCAAATCGTGGAAGGATGGTGTAGTTGCCGCAATACCAAAGTCTTTGAGCTATGAAGTTAGGCACTGGCATTTGGCAAACGTGATTACTTGCCGCCGTATTTATTTGCTGTAATATGTAATTAGGTAATTAGTTGCTTTTCAATTACCGTAGTTCCTGATACACAAATACACTCTTTAAAGAAATATCCTCATATCAGTGTAAACGCATCAAGCATTATTCCATATTCATGAGTAAGCATAACAATGTGCTACAAATAGCAATGACAGTCGACTGACAGACAGACAGATACATGGACTTGAACAACCATCCATAAAGTCTGTCTGACCAGCATGTGCAGATGGTTCAGAGCAGTATGGTCAGTGAGTCATACATTAGACATCGATAAGTGTAATGTGTGGAGGATTGGTTGAAGTTGTCGCCCATGAAGACCATTTCTTCTTTCCTCAGTCCGTTCGTAATCATTGCTACTTCTTCAGAAATAACTATCAAAAACCACGGCAGACTTTGTCAAACTCTGTGCACTGCATTTTATCAACCGGAATTCATATAGCAATGTAAGGAGCTATAACATATTCATTGACACAGATTGAAAGTGCGGATTAACGAGTTTCACAGCAGCGAGAGAAACTCGGTATGGAGAAGATTGTCGAAGTGCAAAATTTTCACGAAGCAGATCTCCAGCCAGGTTACAGCTCTGTGATAGATTTAATTGTAATCAAGTAGTTTTTGTACCACCGCTTGAATCATTGGAACAGCAGCCTGTGACCGTTTGGAAGACATATATTTTGTGTAGGAATTGACAGGGTGACGCTCTTGGCTCTCTCTACTGCATCTGTACCTTGTACGCATAAAATAGTTATAACATCACATTCATTCAATAAGTGGCCTTCTATCAACATCAAGGAGTAACAATATCATCATCCTCTGTAATAAAATCATGCTTCAACAAACCTGTGGTTGACATTGTGGGTCGGCGAATGAGTTTATTGTTTAGGGATTCCAGATTTTAATAGTGACAGTATGTTCTGATTATTGATAGTAATCACAAAGACTGTTAGCGTTGCGAAAGCTAATTACCACTGTACTAGAGACTTGTGCAAGTTTAATCTCTCGTTTAGGCGAAACAAGACAAATCGATAACAGTCGCTCGGGTAAATTATGTGGATAACTAGTATAAGGGTAAACTTTCCTCATTATGTTCTGCTAATGGTCAAGTCCCACATCGTGGATAACTAGTATAAGGGTCGCATTATAAAAGTTACCATTACCAGTCAGGTAAATTATTGTTTCTCTGTGTAAACTTTCCTCATTATGTTCTGCTAATGGTCAAGTCCCATATCGTGGATAACTGGTATAAGGGTCGCATTATAAAAGTTACCATTACCAGTCAGGTAAATTATTGTTTCTCTGTGTAAACTTTCCTCATTATGTTCTGCTAATGGTCAAGTCCCATATCGTGGATAACTGGTATAAGGGTCGCATTATAAAAGTTACCATTACCAGTCAGGTAAATTATTGTTTCTCTGTGTAAACTTTCCTCATTATGTTCTGCTAATGGTCAAGTCCCATATCGTGGATAACTAGTATAAGGGTCGCATTATAAAAGTTACCATTACCAGTCAGGTAAATTATTGTTTCTCTGTGTAAACTTTCCTCATTATGTTCTGCTAATGGTCAAGTCCCATATCGTGGATAACTAGTATAAGGGTCGCATTATAAAAGTTACCATTACCAGTGAGTTATGAAGTTATGAAGGTAGGCATTATTTTGCCATAAATTGGTATTTAAAAACTGTAAACAATAATGCCGGAGTTTAATTTCTTTTCAGTTGCATTGTTCCGACAAGTAAAGAACGTATAAAAACCTTCCATAGTCATGTAAAACAAACTACAAACAACAGTGTACGAGAACATGACAACTGATTGTAAATGTATACCAGTGTTTAATTCTTCTCAGTTACACTACTTCTCCGAGTAGCACAAACATTAATGAACGCATAAAAGCCTTCCATATTCATATTAAACAATGCACTATAAACAACAGTGTACGAGAACGCGACAACTCATTGCAAACGTGTTAAAAACAAATTGTGAGACATGGCAGTGTAGACAGATAGATACCATACAGATGTATTCATGCATCACGGCATGTGCATGTGCGGGAAATCTGGGAGTAATTCTTGATTCTACAATGTAAATCTCAGACAGGGTCATTTATGTATTGCCAATTGTTTTTCTTTTTTTCAAAATAACAAAACGCGTCACTACTCAACACAAACGGCTCTGTGTTAAGCTAAGCGGAGTTACGCCCCTTTCTTTGTGCTTCTCTGTCGTCTTTGAGAACTTAGATGAAAACTCGCTTTCTGCCACCTATTCAAGATCTTTTTCCCTTCGAATACCAAAGCTTTGTTTCGCAGTGTGAGTGAATGAGTGAGTGATTTATTTGTTGAACATGAGGTCTGTCTACAGTATTACTTATATCTTTTATGCGATGCAGGTGAGTGAGTATGGTTTTACACAGCTTTTAGCAATAGTCCAGCAATATCACGGCAGGGGACACCAGAGATGGACTTCACACATTGTACCCATGTGGGGAATCGAACCCGGGTCTTGTGCACCACGAGCAAACGCTTTAACCATTTGGCTACCCTACCGCCCCAATTCAAGCGATGCCCTGTGGCCAGTGAGTAACCTTTTATCTACACCAAGGAGTAACCATTTCACGATCCCCTGCAATTAAATCTAGCTTTTGACAAACCAGCGGTTAATGAGTGTCCACTCATTAAGGGTTCTATCTTCTGTACGGTTTGTATTTCTCCATAGCAACCTGTGTCAGTTAGTGACCTAGGACCTATATCACAGCATAATGCTATGGGTAACACAATCTAGCTTCGACAAACCAGTGGTTGATAATGTCAGCGAGTAAGTGACTTGTTCACTTCTTGACATGCTCATCTATATTTGGTCAGCTTTATGTTTTATCTATGATATCCCGAAGTTAATAAGTGGCCTCTAATCTCCCCAAAACTGCACTTGTATTCGTCATTAAATCTAGCTTCGACAAACCAGTGGTTGATAGAGTAAGCGAGTGAGTAAGAATGTGACTTTAGTAAGGTTTATGTGTCATCTGTGATGCCCTGGCCTTTTTTAGGTTTTTCTATTAATGGCGTAGTCGTCTAATCGCGGGAAGATGGTATATAATTGCCGCAATACCTAAGTCTGTGAGTTATGAAGTAAGGTATCATTTCAACATAAATGAATACTTGCAGCCGTTTTTATTTAGTGTAATATGTAAATAGGATATTAGTTTATTTTCAATTACAATAGTTCGCTTTACACACATGCAGTATTTAAAAAGATTATATCCACATATCAGTGTAAACGCATCAAGCATTTAGTTCCATATTCAGGTGTAAGCATAACAGTGACAACAGATAGATAGATAGATAGATAGATAGATAGATAGATAGATAGATAGATAGATAGATAGATAGATAGATAGATAGATAGATAGATAGATTTGAAGAATCATTTATAAAGTCTGTCTGACCAGTATGTGCAGGTTGTTCAGGACAATATGCGCAAAGCATTTCATTGGTGTGTGAATCATACATTCGACAGCGATGAGTGTAATGTGTGGGGTAATGGGTTAAGCTGTCGTCCATGAAGACCGTCCGCTGTCCGTCAGATTTCACTGTTACTTCTCCAGAAATAACTGTATATAAACATGGCATATGTTGTCAAACTCTGTGCACTGCATTATTCAAACCTGAATCCACATATCAATGTAAGGAGCTATAAGATATTCATTGACACAGATGAAGAGTGCGGATAAACGAGATGCAAAATATTCCCGAAGCACACCTCCTGTCAGGTTACAGCTGAGTAATTATAATCAAGTAGTTTTTGTACTACTGGTTGAACCACTGGAACAAATGCGTAAACAGCCGGTAAATTGGCTGTCACCACTGTGTCTGGACCTTGTATATACATAACATAGTAATAACATCACATTCAGTAAGTGGCCTTCTATCAACATCAAGGAGTAACAATATCATCATCTTCTGCAATAAAATCTTGCTTTCACAAACCTGTTGTTGATAGCGTGAAAGATATGTCAGTTATTAAGGGTTTTATCTTCATTTAGGTTGATGTTCATTCATGATACCCCGTGTCAGTAAGTGGACTTGTACTTTTATCAAAGTGTAATAATTTAGGTAATGCAATCTAGTTTCACCAAGTCAGTGGCTGATAGGGTGAGTTAGTGACTTGTTCACTTATTACAGATTCTATATTTAGTAATGTTTATGTGTTTTCCTTGATGTGTTTTTGGCAGTATGTGGCCTTGTATCTCCCTCAAACTGCACTAACATCGGTAATTAAATCTGCATTTGACAAACCAGTGGTTGATAGTGTGAGTCAGTGAATAGTTCCTTTAATAAGAGGTTTGCCTTAGATTTATGTCTAAGCGATTCTATTAGATGATAGGCTGAGAGTCTAATACCATCGAACACCAGAATGCAGACACAGTTCAGTGACTTCTGGTAGAAGAGCTAGATGCATTCGCCATGTAAAGAATTGTTCACTGAAACCTCTTTTAAATGTGAATTAACAGTCATTTTTATCCAGATTTTCTATTCTATCCTTGAAGAGTGCATACTTAAGTAGAACCCATGTCTGCCTCTTCCCTCAGAAGATACAATAGCAATTAGTACTATACTTTCAGTAAACCATAACGACTTTCCAAAACATGTAAATGCGGTTTCAGCTTAACTATTTCATGATCACAGCATCTCATGTCAATGCTAATACAGTTTGTGTGGAAACTGTCCACATGGTAGAGCTGCTTCGTTTTTGTTGAGAGAAGCGTTGATAAAATGTGTTCAAAGCATCCTTAATTGTCGCCATGCAGACTCGGAAATGAGCGGAAACACAACAAGCCATTTCCCGCTGTGTTCGAAATTCGCGTGGTTAATGAAAATACTGAACTACAAATCAGTGTCTGATAGTGTGATTGAGTTTGTATAATTTAGTGGCTGATATTGTGACAGACCGTCCACAAATCAGTCGTTAATAGAATGAGCCACTACAAACCAGTGGTTGATTGTATGAGTGAGCTCGACAAAGCAGTGTTTGATAGTGTGACTGAGCTTGTATAATCTAGTGACTGATAGTGTGACAGGCCTCCCACAAATCAGTTGATAGAACGAGTGAGCTTTTACAAACCAGTGGTTGATAGTGTGAGTGAGCTTGTATAAACCAGTGGTTGATAGTGACTGAGATACGTTAAACAGTGGTTGATGCAATGACTGAACTTTACCAAACCATGCTATGTTGATAGGCAACGGATAATCCAACCACAAAGACCCTTAGTATTATCATTCTGAAAACATGGACATAT